>NC_088370.1:44059380-44067842 GCF_034508935.2 Berghia stephanieae | reverse complement strand
TTGTGTGCGCGTATGGTATTGATATTTAAAACGATTGTTTCCTAGAGCGGTGGTGGCTGAGATGATAGTTATGATTTTGCTCGTGATGGCAATAGTTGATATGACCATGGTAATGGTAGGTATAATGCTGTGGTGGTGATATTGATTGTGGTGCTGATTATACTTATGATATTGTGCAAATGATGGTGGTAGCGATTCTGATGGTAATGATAATGTTGTAAAAGTGCTTGTGGTAGTGATGGTGATGGTTTTAAAATTGACGTGGATCGACGTGCAATTATTTTTAGGTCTGATAACCATTTCCTTATGGGCTCATTCTTGTAATAGAACTCTTTTAAAAAATGACGCAAAATACATTATACAACAATGTTAAACCAGGCCCATAAGTGGATTCGGATGTCAGACCTGCGTGTTTGTTAACCTACAATGCAGCACAAATCCCTTTCGAAACGGTATTCTTTTTTCCACTATAATACAATAAGTCGAATGCTTGGCAGGTCTGTATCACTGCGTACATAGACACGTTAGTTGTAATAATATCTATTGAAATACCACCTTGAGTGGCGATAAGCCAAATTACACATCTGGAATACAGCATTTGCATACAAAGTTGTTTGAGAACAGAATTATTGAGAAAAATCGTGGATTTATTTTTCTTGTAACCATTGTTTTAAATATATCAATCTTATTATGTATATATTTCCGTCTTTCTATTTTTTAATTTTAAACTAAAGTTAGGAATTTGTTTTTGGTCAGTAATCGTAACTTTATCAGACCATACCCAGATCAAAACAACAACCCCAACCCCCTGACAACATTACCCCTTGTTCTGAGTTTAAGAACATAGGCAAGTTATTGTTCTTAGGCCGAACTGGGCTTTTATGTTCTGTATCATTCTATTTCACCCAGTTTCAACCCGTTGACATTTTAAATCCCAGCCCGTTGACATTCTAACTTCTCGTCAGGGCAAAAGTGGATACCAAATACTTAATAGTATTAGCTAACGAATGAAGTACTGAAAATATTGAGGACTTGGTATTAGTGTCCTTTATTAATCTTTAATATATTGACATCGTCTATGGAGATAAGTTTAAATGCAGAGGTTGTGCTTTCGGCTTTGGAATTAATTTGCGTGTTGTAAAGCCGCCAAATTCCATCCCGTCTATACAATTACCTCGTTTACTGCCAATTTGAAAACGCATTGAATTCGCCATGAATTAAATCTATCATTATGTCATACAGCTAGTCTACTCAAGACTGTACAACTTATAACAAAATTTTCTGAAGTTAAAGGACAGGTATCGACATCGTTCAAAAATTTTGGCTAAATTCAAGCTATTATTGATGGCACTCACTGAATTATCAAGATTATAACATTTTTTTATAAAACTGCTTCTTAACAGATACAGAAATTTGGTGTTGTTTTTTTTTTCTTGCGCTGCTTATACTATTATGACTAATATAATATTTTGACAAATTGAATACTAGTCATTTAAAACAAATAGTTACTGAGTGCTTACCCACTATTATAGATTGAAAAAAAAATGTAAAAAAGGCAAAACACACGTAGACACACAATAGACACACACCACACACACACACACAAATCAAACAAAAGCAGGGAAAATACCAACAAGAGAAAACAAATAAAAAAGAACAATAACCCCCCCCCCCCCCAAAAAAAAAAAAAAAAAAAACAACAGCAAACAAAACAAAACAACAACCCCCCCCCCCTCCAAAAAAAAAAAACAAAAAAAAAAGAAACCAAAACAAAGAAAACCTGCCGAATCTTCCTCTGTGCCTAGCCAACCCAAACTCTCGAGCAGGTATTTGAATTGGATACTTACCAATAGGAGAACACGACAATTGTTCCTTATAAGAAATCAATCACCATTCTGGAATAAAAATCATATCCCAGAAGAAAAAAACAAACAAAAAAACCCACGAAATTAACACACACACACACACACACACACACACACACCTAAAAAAAAAAAACACACATAACTGATTATTTGACTCACAAACAGAGGAGGTGGGTTTGTGAAACATTTAAGACGATACGGATATATCATGTAATTACGTGGATTCGAATCCAGCTCAGTAAAAGCAAAAAACGGAATATTGCCCAGCTTTAGTGTGAAGGACGAATAGTGCAAGCATCACGATTTGTCCGTACGTACGGCAACCACGGTTGAAACTATTCGACCTTAAGGACGAATAGGGCTACCCAAAAATAAATAGCAACAGTCAGAGAAAATAATAACAAAAATATTCTATTCTTCTTTGTTGTGTTCCTTGATGGAGTTCCCGTACCTATGACTACGACACGTCCTCGGTGGACTTACTTACTTATCCGAACCAGCGACCACCTGAGCTCTAGCCCCTCGTCTTGTGCCATGACGTAGAAGTTAGACGTCTTTTGTAGTTGTTCCAGGTGACTATAAAGTGTGTTACTGATGCTTGGATTTTGTGGGAGGAATGTGCATCTCAGGTCTTCAAGAGGTTGACATTTAAGCAAGTGGCGTGTCACTGTTTCATTGGGGTGTTGACATAGGGGGCAGGAAGGGGATGTGTCTTTTGTAATTTTGCTTAGTTAAATGGTTGTTGAACTGTATGTGTTGTGTTCTTAGTTGAAAGATGATGCTTTGTTGGTGTCTTCTGAGCGTCCTCAGTGGACAAAACATCCGAGTCTGACCTGAGAATGTGACATCTTTCCATCCTGTTCTTCAGCTTCATCCTCATTACCATGGGGATGTGTAGTCCTGGATCTTCCGTTACCATGGGGACGTGTAGTCCTGGATCTTCCGTTACCATGGGGACGTGTAGTCCTGAATCTTCCGTTACCATGGGGACGTGTAGTCCTGAATCTTCCGTTACCATGGGGACGCGTAGTCCTGGATCTTCCGTTACCATGGGGACGTGTAGTCCTGGATCTTCCGTTACAGTTGTTTGTTTTTTTGTTTTTTTTAAAAGAGTTTTACGGCGCTTGCAACACATTAAGGTCATATCAGCGCCAGTAAAAAGGAAGAAAATAGGTTAGTAAAAAGTTCTTGAATTACAATAAGAACACCCAAGAAAAGGTAAGACAAAGGGGAATTGATTCAAATAGGGAACATATGTAGATTTCAAAGCACACTATCACTATCAAAGTATTTCGTTTGAAATCACCTAAAAGTCTCACCCAGACGCAAGCACAAAATCCTACTAAAAGGAATACACTCAAATGTTTACAAATCATTATATAATATGTAAATAAAACATAATAAAATGCATAACAGAGAGATGATTTAAAAGGAAAACAAAATATTATCTCCCAAAACTAACTTTACATTTGACTGTCTCCCGCCCAGCTTGGGTATCCGGCCAGTGCCAAGACAAAGACAGAAAATCTGAGAAAACAAGTTGGAAAGAAGATATAGGGGGATAGAAGACGCAGTATGTGAAGTGTCTCCATGCCCACTAATGGGAGGTCAGGAATCCCACCCAATCAGTTCCATGTTTCATTATCATTGATGATGGCACACACCGCCCAGGGGAATCGCTGGTTCATCAAATTCGTTTTTTTTTTTTTTTTTGAGTCACTCATCACACCTGACCTTTTCTTGGAGTTTTTATTTTTTAAATTTAAATCCAAACTGCCTATTTTAACTCACTCACCCTGGCCTGACACCGACTATATCCGTAGTTTACCAGGGTCACTTTTACCCCATGCCTTTCAATACATTTTTCTGTCTGAGACAAATTATAGGCGTAGTATCAAAGCTAATGTTTTTAATTTTTACACGTTAATGGTCTACACTAGTCAGCTGATCCTGCGTAGGACGTTGCTTCCCGAACTTTCTTGCGAACCAGATTACGGTTTTCCGCCAGTCTACTTGCTTGAGTTGTTGTCATTCCCAGCCATTCACATATAGATAGTATGCAGATGACGTCACTCAGGCCTTTGTTACTGTTTTTGCCATCGGCGTTTGTGAGTTGTTCTCACTAAACTGTATTAACCAGACTATAAAAGTTCATGGTTACACAGAGTTTGTGTGTTGGTCCGTTATACTTCCGGATGGCAATGTTGTGAACTCCTTGGCCAAGCGCATTCTATCTATATCTTGTTCCCAGCTTCTTGTTGATTTACCTCTTCCTCTTTTGCCGTCTACCCTTGTCTGCAGAATGTGCTTTTCTAATGATTCGTGGCGAGCCGTATGGCCAAAATAGTTCAGTTTCAATTTCTTTACAGTTTGAAGAAGAATTGGTGATTTTATTCCGATCCTTCTCAGGACTTCTTTGTTTGTTTGTTTTTCAGTCCATGATATTCCGAGTATTATTCTGTAGCATGCCATTTCAAAAGTTGTGATCTTTGTGCTCTCTGCTTTGCTGATAGTCCACGCTTCGCATCCATATGTTGCAGTTGGGAAAACAACACTTTTGAGGATTTTGATTTTTGTTTGAATGCACTGCCCTTTCCAGATATTATTCATCTTTTCTAGCTTTTTTCTTTGCAAAAAATTGAAGTTTTTCAGGCCGCAATGAAAATCAGTGATATTTTGAGACCACAAGCGATACAAAAAAAAAATAAAAAATTATGCCATGTCACTTCAATTTTTTGCAAAGAGAAAAAAAAACAGAAATAAAAGAAAACAACGAATTTTTTTCCAATTGTCAGCCCTTTGTGAAGACAACTGCATTGTAAAGCACCGTAGACAAACTTAAGAGCATGAATTCATGAAATGTGCTTGTATTGTATAGTATACAAATGATGTATCATTATTATATTAGATATATTATTATAGTCCTGACACAGCCTTCCCGAATCACATGCGAGCACAACAGATTTAGAAACCTTCTTCAAGCGAAGATTATCAAAACTCTTCAGCCACTGACAATAACAATAACAATGTCATATTCAACAACTCTCTCCGCCCTGGAATGTGCGGCTATGTGGTCATGTGATATGACACTCGCTTTCGGATCAGGAGGTCCTGGATTCAAGCCTCGCTCTACGCACAGTTGAGTCCTTGGAAAAGGCTCTTTACTCACATTCTCTCGCCATACTCGGGTGTAAAATGAGTACCTGGCCGTTACACAGCGTTGTCTCTGTCGGAAAAAAAAATTGTCTGCCCTCAACCAGCGGGGGGATCCCGAAAAGAGAGGAAAAAAATCAGACGGCGTGATTATGCAACACAGTGGACCAGGACCTTCTGTCTCAGTGAGCAGGCAAGGTCAAATAAATGGGGCAGCAGTACGTCTTTGCTTCCTGGAGTGAGCAGGTCACCTCGCCCTAGCTCAGTTTGCGGCGCTGCACACCCACTGATGTCCGAGTTATTCCAGTCTGCCCTTGGAATAGACCCTGGAGACGAATTTCCCCTATGAAATGAATAAAGGGAATTTTATTTATATTTTATTCTCATTTTTAAAATTTATTTTCGTACTGGACCAATTGTCTCTTGAAAATTGGTTATAACAAGAGCTCGGGAATAACGAGAATTTATGCTTGGATTGGGGTTCTCGTTATAACCGATTTCCACTGTATGCTGTGTTTGATCTGTTGATTGTGTATGTAAAGGGGTGGGTGGTAGTGGTACGGGTGCTTTGTCTGCTTGTTGGCTGTTGTGGATACAATTGGTTTAAGTTGCAATTTTAATTTGTGCTCGATGCTCTTTGTAAAGGGCAGACAATCCAGACTGTATTAAGCGACTGTCCAGTGTAGGCAATACTCTTCAATAGTCGTAACGTCACTTCCTTCCCAATGACGCATGGTAACTTAGTAACACTAGCTCTAAACTATCGGAACAATGGCGGACGCCCGTATGAAATATTTCCCCGGCGAGCATAAAAGCGTATCCAGAGGGAAAAAAACATAAATTTGATTATGTTTTGACTTTTACACATTCTGATCACAAGGGATATGAAAAGTTCTAGCCAGCATGAAGAATAAAAAGCAATGTTATTCTTTGTTTAGAGCCAAGATGGCCGCCGTTGCCGGGCGGCGTGACATCAGACTACTGAATCCAATGAAGTGATCTCATGGTTGTGATAGTGTCCGAGTCAGTGTCATATTTATTGGTTGCATCAATGAAGTCCCTCAAAGCCAACAGGCCCATGGAGTCGGAGTAGTTTATCCTGGTTTCTATAGCCTGAAACGGACAATATCAATTGCACCCTATCATTTGGATAGGACACTGGTCGATCGTATATATCCAAAAACAATCGCTATTGAAATGTAAAGATGATTTCAATAAAAAGATCATTTCAGGTGATGACACTTGGGTTCATTTTCCTGTTCAAGCGACTGAAGGCAGAACTTCACAGGAAAAACGTGACTTTGACTTCGCTGAGAAAAAAAAACACAAAATGTCTTGAGGGTTGTGTCCAATCCTGACCTGCTACTGCTGCTTACAATGCTACTACATTGCTTTGAGATCCCAAAACGTCGTTGGAATGCTCGTATCTTGAGAGGGGTGTGTAGTTTTGAGGGATCTTGTTTTGTTATGTTTTTAATGGTTTTACGGCGCTTGCAACACATTAAGGTCATATCAGCGCCAGTAAAATGGAAGAAAATGGGATAGTAAAACGTTCTAGAATTACAATAAGGCAGACAAAGGGGAATTTGTTCAAATAAGGAACAGATGTAGATTCCAGCAGCACACCGTCAAAGTACTTAGTTTGAGATCACCTAAAAGGCTCATCCAGACACAAGCACAGGTCCCAACTAAGAGGAATACACTCAAATGTTTACAAATCATATAATATAATATGTAAACTAAACATACCACAATGCATAACAGAGAGATGATTTACAAGGAAAAAATTATCATCTCCCAAAACTATAACTATAACTATACATTCGACTGTTTTCCTCCCAGCCAAGGAACAGGACAAAACTAAGTCTAACTAATCTCATTCCAAGACAATGACAGGAAACAATTAGAAAACGGGTACGGGGGGATAGAAGACACAGCATGTACCTCCCTGCCCACTATTGGAGGTCAGGATAGAAGACACTACAGCATGTACCTCCCTGCCCACTATGGGAGGTCAGGATTGAAGACACAGCATGTACCTCCCTGCCCACTATGGGAGGTCAGGATAGAAGACACAGCATGTACCTCCCTGCCCACTATGGGAGGTCAGGAACCCCACCCAGTATTGAGGGATCAAGAGAGGCAAAGCACATATAACGATTTTCAATTATAATTACATACAGAGTTATTGACCCATTATCACATGTTTTAATTTTTGATTCCATTTTGTTGAATGTCAATTTCATTGCATACGAGTTAGTTAGTGTGTGCGACTGTTGTGTGTGTCTGTTTGGCTCGGTACGAGTGTGTTTATGGTTTGATAAGTATATTGTAAAGCGCTTTGAGGCTTTGGCGTTTGGCGCTATAAAATAACACTTTATTATTATAATATAATGGATAAATAATGTAGACCGATACTTTTTTAATCCTCAGGGCAGAAGATCAAGGGGAAGGCCACGGGGAACATGGAGAAAAATTAAAGAAGTTGATATAAAGAGATGTGATAAGAAATGGAAAAAAAAGTTAGCTCAGGATAGAGGGAAGGCCACGGGGAACATAGAGAAAAATTAAAGAAGTTGATATAAAGAGATGTGATAAGAAATGGAAAAAAAAGTTAGCTCAGGATAGAGGGAAGGCCACGGGAACATAGAGAAAAATTAAAGAAGTTGATATAAAGAGATGTGATAAGAAATGGAAAAAAAAGTTAGCTCAGGATAGAGGGAAGGCCACGGGGAACATGGAGAAAAATTAAAGAAGTTGATATAAAGAGATGTGATAAGAAATGGAAAAAAAAGTTAGCTCAGGATAGAGGGAAGGCCACGGGGAACATGGAGAAAAATTAAAGAAGTTGATATAAAGAGATGTGATAAGAAATGGAAAAAAAAGTTAGCTCAGGATAGAGGGAAGGCCACGGGGAACATGGAGAAAAATTAAAGAAGTTGATATAAAGAGATGTGATAAGAAATGGAAAAAAAAGTTAGCTCAGGATAGAGAAGGATGGAAACTGTCTGTGACCTATACGTACCCTGACCCAGGGGGAAAAGGTAACGATGATGATGATGATGCTTTTCTACACAGTCAGGAGTTGGACCAAAATCTCTTTTATTAGAAATGTTCATTTCAATTTGGCTCTCCCTTTCACTCCGGTCCGTGTATCTGGCCTCCTTGATCTAACTCTAATGTTATTATTATATATTATACTTCTAAACAAACACACAACATACACACACACACCAAGGTTTAATACATCTTTTATTACACCTTTACCCACACACACACACACACACCAAGGTTTAATTCATCTTTTATTACACCTTTACCCACACACACACACACATACACACAAAGGTTTAATTCATCTTTTATTACACCTTTACCCACACACACATACATACACACACCAAGGTTTAATTCATCTTTTATTACACCTTTACCCACACACAC
>NC_088370.1:44049380-44056880 GCF_034508935.2 Berghia stephanieae | reverse complement strand
ATCTATTATGACACCTTTAGCCCCCCCCCCCCCCACACACACACAAAGGTTTAATTCATCTATTATGACACCTTTACACACACACACACAAAGGTTTAATTCATCTATTATTACACCTTTACACACACACACACATAGGTTTAATTCATCTATTATGACACCTTTACCCACACACACACATAGGTTTAATTCATCTATTATGACACCTTTACCCACACACACACACAAAGGTTTAATTCATCTATTATGACACCTTTACACACACACACACACAAAGGTTTAATTCATCTATTATGACACCTTTAGCCCCCCCCCCCCACACACACAAAGGTTTAATTCATCTATTATGACACCTTTAGCCCCCCCCCCACACACACACACAAAGGTTTAATTCATCTATTATAACACCTTTACACACACACACACACAAAGGTTTAATTCATCTATTATTACACCTTTACACACACACACAAATAGGTTTAATTCATCTATTATGACACCTTTACCCACACACACACATAGGTTTAATTCATCTATTATGACACCTTTACCCACACACACACACACACACAAAGGTTTAATTCATCTATTATGACACCTTTACACCCCCCCCCACACACACACAAAGGTTTAATTCATCTATTATGACACCTTTACACACACACACACACAAAGGTTTAATTCATCTATTATGACACCTTTAGCCCCCCCCCCCCCCCCCCCCCACCACACACACAAAGGTGTAATTCATCTATTATGACACCTTTAGCCCCCCCCCCCCCCCCACACACACACAAAGGTTTAATTCATCTATTATGACACCTTTACACACACACACACACACACACACACAAAGGTTTAATTCATCTATTATTACACCTTTACACACACACACACATAGGTTTAATTCATCTATTATGACACCTTTACCCACACACACACATAGGTTTAATTCATCTATTATGACACCTTTACCCACACACACACACAAAGGTTTAATTCATCTATTATGACACCTTTACACACACACACACACAAGGGTTTAATTCATCTATTATGACACCTTTACACACACACACACACACAAAGGTTTAATTCATCTATTATGACACCTTTACATCCCCCCCCCCGCCCACACACACACAAAGGTTTAATTCATCTTTTATTACACCTTTACCCCCACACACACACCCACCCACCCACACAAAGGTTTAATTCACGTTATCATTGGCCTCCCCTCCATCTACACCACTCGTGTCCAAAGGCCATCCCTCCGTCTCAATGGCGGTGTCAATCTCTTTGGCTGCTTCCACCTGGCCATAGGGACAGAGGACGAGAGATAAAAATAGACATGAATTCATATAGTAATACATCAATTGGTGAATGAATAAAATAATTACAATACAAACTCTCTATAACAACTTTGTCAGGATCCCTGTGCCCCCCCCCCCCCCCCCCCCCAATTTTTAAAAAAAAATAAAAGCTGTTATTTGTTATGCGCGACTATGTGGTCTATTGGTATGACACTCGCTTTTGGATCAGAAATTCCTGGGTTCGGGCCTTGCCTATTTGTTATGCGCGACTATGTGGTCTATTGGTATGACACTCGCTTTTGGATCAGAAATTCCTGGGTTCGGGCCTTGCTTGGTGCATAGTTGAGTCCTAGGAAAAAGGCTCTTTACTCACATTCTCTCACTGTACTCAGGTTAAAACGAGTACCTGGCCGTTAACAGCAATGTCTCTGTCCGAAAAAAATTTTTGTAATATCGCCCAACAGGCGTTATGTCCTGTCCTACATGTTAAATGTTGCTGTTGGCCATGGAAGCCTTGTGAAGCGCTTTGAGCATGTTTAGTGGACATTGCGCTATATAAAACCTCCATTTTTTAAACGGAGAGCTGTCGTGTTGGAGGAACCAAGCAATGGCAGTAGGTGGAAGCCAAGGAACTGAAAATGAAGGAAGGGAGAGAATAAAAGATTTCAAGTATAATTATGATCAACCATGAGATAATAGTGCTCAACTTTTTGATAAAAGGAGCCATTTATAAAATATTTCAAGTATAATTATGATCAACTTTGATCTGGTGGACAGCACTTTGGATTAGACAAACGTCCTTCCCAAAGGGTAGAAGACAATTGCTACAGTCCATTAATGCTATAGAAACTCTGGTTCCATGGACCTTATGGCTCTGAAGGATAATTCTGTCATCTGCATTTTTTGCGGCCGCAAATATCAGGGCGATCTGCAAATTTTGGGAAAATTGGCAAATCTGTGGCAAATTTTGGGGAAAAAAAAAGAAGCCAAAACAAAATAACGAGAAAAAAAAAGTGCGAAACTTGAGAAATGTTGCAGCTTTGCCTGGGCCCAAACCAAGGGAAGCTACTCTCTACGGATAATGATCCTTTAAAATCTTTGTAACAACGCTATTCACAGTCATTTCATTTCTCAAGTCAAATAAATCGAGTCACTTACACTTCCAACTTCAGTCATGGATCGTTTCGTCAAAAAATCTTCAAATAAGGACCCAAAGTGTGGCAAATTTTTTGGCAAATTTTGGACTTTTTGGCAAATTTTGGCGGGTTTTTTTGGCAAATTTTGACAAATTTTAGGTCCCAATTTGGCAAAAAATGCAGATGACAGATAATTCAAGTTAGTCTAGTTTTGGTTTGTTTTAAAAAATAAATGCCATTGCCTGACTTGGCTTATCTGACAAGGTTATAAATAGCGGCAGTGTGTAACATGGTGGACCCCTGGTGGACCTCCCTGGGAACTAGAAGAAGGGCCCGCCCGCTGAAGACCTGGAGGAGGAGCATCGAGAGAGACATGAAAGCTAGTGGATGGTCTTGGGACAGATGACTTACTTACTTACTGAGGAAAGATGAAAGAACCGAGAAAGATGGCGTTCCAACCGTGTCAGCCTTCTGTGCTGATCAAACACCAAGAGGATAAATGTGTAAGCAAGCGTGTTTATAAGTTATATACAATTATTCCATTTCTTTGTATTAATTAAGCAAACTATTTTTATCGTGCCAAATAACACTACGAGCTTGCAGGGGAATTCTATCCCTCCAAATAACACTACGAGCTTGCAGGGTAATTCTATCCCTCCAAGTAAGACTAGAGCTGCCAACCCTTCACATTCCAATAGTGGAATCAAAACATCAAAAAACAGGAATTTAAGACAAAAAATAGGAATTTCCTAACAATGGATAATTCTGCATCGAAATGACCAATAACTTTGCGACCAAACACATCATAAAGACAGTATTTGGCACAGCTGGCAAAACTACACATCACATGTATTAGGTAATGGAATGGGGAAGGGGGTAATGGAGTGAAAGTAATTTTCCTACTTAGCTCCCTCTTAGCAAATATTAACAAAATATCAGCTTTTTACCCCCCCCTCCCCTTTTTTTCTTCTTATTACAATTATCATCATTTTTTTGAAAATTGGAATTTTAGAGACAACGGCGGAATAGTGGAAAGGAAGAGTGAAAACAGGAATGACTCAGCCAAAAGTGGAAGGGTTGGCAGGTATGTAAGACTCTTAGATATTTTGTAACCATTCGATTCACCATAATTTGTGTTCTCAATCTGCTTGAATGACAATTTGACCCGTGGCATTTGTATTCATGCACACCAAAAGATTAATATTTTTAATTGCCAATCTGCTGTCTTTTACACTTTATTTCAAACCAATAAAATGGGCAAAAATATTCTACAATCTTTGAATAAATTTTTATTCAACACATTCAAAGCAATATTAAATGATTTCGTATTTTCTAAGAAATGTTTGTTTTTGTTTGTTTTAAAGGGTTTTACAGTGCTTGCAACACATTTACGTCATTTAAAAAGGAAGAAAATGGGATGGCCAAAAAATTCTAGATTAAAAGCATATGAGATAAAGTAAGACAAGTAAGACAAAGGGGAATTGGTTCAAATAGGGAACAGATGAAGATTGCAAGAGCACAATATCAGTGTAGCCTACTTCGTTTGAGATCACCTGAAAGGCTCATCCAGATGCAAGCATAGGCCCCCACAAGGAGGAAGACACTCAAATGTTTACACAAGTCGATTATATGTTTAAGACAAAAAATGAAACAGCACATTAAAGAGAGATGATTTACAAGCAAAAAAAAAAGATATCATCACCTAATGCTATAGCTATACATTTGACTGCTTCCCTTCAAATCAAGGACTCCGGCATGGGCTATGACAAAACCCAAGTAATCTTACTCCAAGACAAAGACTGTAAGTAACTCAGAAAACAGATATAATATAAAGGGATAGAAGACACAGTAAGTAACCTCCCTGCCCGCTATGGGAGGTCAGAAACCCCACCCAGTTTACTAAGAAATGATAGGGTTTTCCAATGGGAGGGATGGAATTATATAAATCACAATAAATGAAACAAATCAGACAGGAAATACCTCGGCCTCCATCGCCACCATCTCAGCTTCATCAACCAACTGTTGATGTTCTGTGTCGTATTTATCCATCAAGGCTGAGATCAGACGACACCGACTGGATCCACATCCACACGGCACAGGATGGGCGCAGGAATCATCAGAAATGTCACCCTCATCATCATCATCATTATCACTGTTTTCATCGTTAATTTCATCATTGTTATCATCATCATTCTCCAAGTCGCACTCGTCTTTCAACTCTATACTGATATTATAATGCCGCTTGTTCGATGAACCTTGACCCATTTTGACCTGACAGCACAGGACAACATCCTTGATAACCATGATGGTCTGAGGTAAAAAGATCACCGTCTGCTTCCAGTGAGTTTCAGGAGAGAACGGGCCAGTTGAGAGTAAGACAAGACAACTCCCTTCACTATCAGAATGTTCTGAAACACTTGATTTTAATTTCTTGGAAAAAGCTGGATCACAGACACTCCTGTTCTCACTGCAAAGTTTATAAAAATCTGAATTTGAATCAGGATTATCACCGCTCTCCGATTCAATTTTACTGAATTTTGCATCACCGGCAGAATCCACAAAATGTGAACTTACAATCTTTTCACTGCCAGACTTTAACATTTTTGAATTCGGAGAATGCTCGGAAGTTTTATCATCGTTGCAATTTTTCAAAAGTTCACCAGAAGGAGCTGTAGGGGTTGTTGTTGTTGACGTGAAAATTCCTTCACAGCTGACGTCAAACCAAGTGGCAAAACCGTGAATCCTCGACTCGTCAGACATTGAAAACTTACAACATTGTGAAAATGATTGAACTTCATCCACACACATCGTTCTCAGGTCCAAATCTAACAATTTGACAGCATCAGATTTGACAGTTGATGGATGGAGGGTTTTAATCAATGGCTTAGAAACCTCTTGAACATTAATAGTGGACGCAAGGGGAGAGAAATCATAGCCGTAGATGTTATTCCAATATTCTGCCCGATCCTGAAAATGTACGGTCATGTCTACAGGCGCAATGTAAAGACATGCCCTTGAAGGAACCAACACTCCGCCTGGAGCTAAAAATTTGTCCCTGGCAACGAGCACAGAATCCAGCATTGATTCATGAAGCATATAAAATCCCATCCATTCCGATACGATAATGTCGACTCGGACATCAGCGGGTAAAGTAATTTCCTCTACAGCTCCATGAATCACTTTGATCACGGACTCAAAGCCGTTGTCTTGTACAATCTCCTCACAAAGAGAAGCCACCTGACTGGCCTCTACGGCATAAACGGTTTTGGCACCAGCTGGGAATGGAAAGTTTACAACGATGGTTTTCATAATGATGATGATGATGATAATAATAATAATAATAATAATAATAGTAATAATAATAATAATAATAATAATAATAATAATAATGATGATGACGATGATGATGATGATTAATAATAATAATAATAATAATAATAATAATAATAATAATAATAATAATAATAATAATAATAATAATAATAATAATAATAAAAAATAATAATGATGATGATAATAATTTTAAAAAATGTTTTAATTACGCCCTTTCGCAACGGCACCATAAGATCCGTCGCCTAGGCATTCCATGAAGGAATATAGATAATCCATCAAACAGGATGTCTGGTGTCAACAGGAATCACCCATGTTGTCACAGTGAGAAAATTGGGGGTTTATAATCTTGCCCAAGGAAAAAAACGAAAGTGCCTGAAGCAGGGCTCGAACCTGGGACCTTCTGGGTCACAGTCACAGTGCAATGCCTTAACCACTTGGCCATTCCCCCCCCCCCTATAATAATAATAATAATAATAATAATAATAATAATAATAATAATAATAATAATAATAATAATAATAATAATAATAATAATGATAACAATAATAATAATAATAATAGCAGCATATAGTTTAGTGTAATGTATTCAAACACTGTGTTCATAAATTGACTACACAACAACCAAACTCAACATTTTAAACGATAAATTCACTCCCTCCCTAAAACCTCATGGATTTACAAACCTGTTGCAGGGAACAATGACAAGATTCCAGTCCTAAAACCTTATGGATTTACAAACCTGTTGCAGGGAACAATGACAAGATTCCAGTCCTAAAATCTTATGGATTTACAAACCTGTTGCAGGGAACAATGACAAGATTCCAGTCCTAAAACCTCATGGATTTACAAACCTGTTGCAGGGAACAATGACAAGATTCCAGTCCTAAAATCTCATGGATTTACAAACCTGTTGCAGGGAACAATGACAAGATTCCAGTCCTAAAACCTCATGGATTTACAAACCTGTTGCAGGGAACAATGACAAGATTCCAGTCCTAAAACCTCATGGATTTACAAACCTGTTGCAGGGAACAATGACAAGATTCCAGTCCTAAAATCTCATGGATTTACAAACCTGTTGCAGGGAACAATGACAAGATTCCAGTCCTAAAACCTCATGGATTTACAAACCTGTTGCAGGGAACAATGACAAGATTCCAGTCCTAAAATCTTATGGATTTACAAACCTGTTGAAGGGAACAATGACAAGATTCCAGTCCTAAAATCTTATGGATTTACAAACCTGTTGCAGGGAACAATGACAAGATTCCAGTCCTAAAATCGCATGGATTTACAAACCTGTTGCAGGGAACAATGACAAGATTCCAGTCCTAAAATCTCATGGATTTACAAACCTGTTGCAGGGAACAATGACAAGATTCCAGTCCTAAAATCTCATGGATTTACAAACCTGTTGCAGGGAACAATGACAAGATTCCAGTCCTAAAATCTTATGGATTTACAAACCTGTTGCAGGGAACAATGACAAGATTCCAGTCCTAAAATCGCATGGATTTACAAACCTGTTGCAGGGAACAATGACAAGATTCCAGTCCTAAAACCTTATGGATTTACAAACCTGTTGCAGGGAACAATGACAAGATTCCAGTCCTAAAATCTTATGGATTTACAAACCTGTTGCAGGGAACAATGACAAGATTCCAGTCCTAAAATCTTATGGATTTACAAACCTGTTGCAGGGAACAATGACAAGATTC
>NC_088370.1:44039380-44044380 GCF_034508935.2 Berghia stephanieae | reverse complement strand
ATCATACCTGCCTACTTGAAAATTTCAAATTCAGTAAGAAATAAAAGATTCATCAGTAATTAATGGTCAAATTTCAGTAATACTAAAAAGCAAACAAAAATAATGATAGATACACCCTTTTATATATGTAAAATAAACTTATAATTTTATATAGGCCTACTATTTATGCGGGTCAAGCCTCAATCAAAGTCCATTTTCCACAGCATGTCAAAATATTCATTAGAAAGCAAGTCCAGTGAATAAGTAAAAATTACATCTGATACAAATTCTATACATTATATATATAGATTTTTTATTGTTGCGTAAATAATGAAAAAAAATTATTTTTAATTTAACGTTGCGACCATTTGTATCAGTAATATTTCTTCTATTTCCGTAAGTCCGTAATTGTCCTTACACTTCCGTAACAATTACGGACGGTCCGTAATAATAGGCAGGTATGGTATTATGTCACCATTGAGAGAATTTTTTGATAAGATATGTGAATATTGAATTATAATCCTAATTCTGAATTTTTAACATCAATGTTGTCATAACATTTTGATTCTCAACGTTGTAATGTTCTAAGAAAAATTCCATAAAAGCTAAAGCCGTAAAATCTCCCTATAGAGACACAAAATGCTACAATGTTGACAAGAGGGAAGAATTCATTTTTGTGGAACGTTTGCCACAATATTCTTAGATATATATTTTTTTTATGTCAGACCTCAAATTAGGTCACAAAATGGGTATCAACACAGATAATAAAAATTGTTCACCATAAATGTTGTTTTTTAACCTATAATGACGATACAGAATGATTAAAACCACCCAATATTGGTAATGAATTTTTTTTTAGAAAAGACCCAAACGGCCCCTTAAAGTTAAAGTAATCGGATACTGATAGATTTCAAGATGTGAACGAATGATCAAGTCGGAGAGGTGGGGACGGAAAAAATTTTCATGGACTGGATTGGGGTAACAAAAACAAAACAAAACACGATCTTGTTGTCACAGTAAAGGTTGTTCACAATTATCTTATTAAATTTTATTTTATTAAGAACTGAATTCATCTCACTCCAGTTATATTTCGGTAGGCTTAGATAAACTTTACCTTCTAATATTAGATCGTCTTTCCTTTTATAGCCTTCCCTCGAATTAATTTCTAATTAGTGAATACTTTTCGTTCTACATTCTGTCACGTAGCCACTTATTATAAAAGCTGATAGGTCTAACATTTGACACTCACTTTCTCTCCACAATCTATGCCGGACGGCCAGTCGCTCTATTCCTTCTATATACTGTAAGATTTTTATCTTTTGGGACTTTGTAGATATTATATCTACACCATTAAGACGCCGGAGCTTTTAACTTTGATTGTATAATCTTCAAGGATCAAACCCGAGCCCGCTGTCAAAGGATTACATATTAACCCATTACCAATTGCCTGGAAGTGGAATTTTACGAGTCCGATCCTGTTATCAGAGGAATAGATCA
This sequence comes from Berghia stephanieae, assembly GCF_034508935.2. Classification (NCBI taxonomy): domain Eukaryota; kingdom Metazoa; phylum Mollusca; class Gastropoda; order Nudibranchia; family Aeolidiidae; genus Berghia; species Berghia stephanieae. Next base: position 44,042,904 of record NC_088370.1, on the reverse strand, counting down.
TCCAAGCCCATCAACTGCCTGGAAACGTAAACTTATGAACCTGACATATTATCATAAGTTACATAAAATATTCATATCTCTATTTGTAACTACCACGATCACTGTTTATCTCTTTTAATTAAATTTCATCATTATTTTTAGGCTAGGGCTATTGGTCAGTACTGACCCCCAGACGCTAGTACCTGCGTGTCAGTGCTGACGAACAGGCGCCAGCGCCTGGGGGTCAGCACTGACCAATAACCTGGTGTTATTGGTCAGTATTGAACAACAGGTGCCGCCGCCCACAGACAGCCTCTCTTCGGTCTGTGCCACCGCCCGCCATTAATCAGCACTGACGAACATCGGGCCTGTTCGTCAGTGCAGACAAGACCTCTTCGCACTCATTCGTCACTTCCTAAAGTTAAAAAAAACAAAAAAAAACAATTAAAATCCCAGGCTTTCAAGGTCAACTTATCCGATGACACTAAGCAACACTTGGTCACTTAGATAAATTTGATGTCTAACGCGTTAGATTGTGGCCTTCGTAAAGTTATGGCCTGATACTTACCAAAAAATGACCTCAAAATACCAGTCTTTTGCCACAAAAGAAAACAAATCGTGAGTCGTATTCAGTAGTTCAACCAACGAAATAACTTGTTTCCTTGAGCTCTACTAACAACTCACTAACCGGTGCACTGCCGGTCCTTTTGGATTTCAGTATCAGGCTATAACATAACGATGGCTACGGTTAGATGCCGTTGGGGCAACGATATGACTGTCGTTGTTTCAAGCCACCATACGATTCTTTTTTATTTTATGTTGTCTTTGTGTGTATGTGTTTTTGTTTTCTTTTTTTTTTCGTATATTTTCCTTATTGCTTAAATTAAAGAAAAATAGAGGAAACGTGTTATAATATAATATTTCTTGTTACGATTCTTTTATTGTCCATTGTCCATTCTATTGATGAGGTTTTTAAAAAAATGTATTTGTTTTGTTTTTCTTTTTTGTCATGCAAAAAAAATAAAATAATAATAATAACGGAAAGGAGGAGAAACCTGATAACGAATAGATAATTCCATTTTTTTTTTTGGGGGGGGGGCAGCGTGGCTCAGCGCTACGGTCTTTGCTTCGTACCATGGCGTACTAAAAGAGTATTATAGTAGGGCTATGCTTCGTACCCGAAAGGTACCGAGTTCGATTGCTTCTTTCTTTATAAAAAGAACATTACTTTCCTCCTCATGCCTTTTGATGGCATCAGTTAAAGCCTTCAAGGAGGCAAATTTGTTGCCGACAGCGAGTTCCATAATTTGTAGCTTTCTCCTGTCTCAGTGAGATGCGAGCAAGCCGAATTTCAAATGACGGACTGAAAAAAGACGAGACAATGAAAGAGCTTCACTTTCAGTTCTGGCGTCACGCAACAGTGAGCATGCGCGTTGGAGGAACCGAAATATAAGGTTGCCAGTTTGGCGTTTCAACATCAAATTTGGTATTTTTCTCAGGACTGACAATATCATTTGTTTAATTAATTGATAAATTTATTAAACAAATCTCACGTAAACCGATAAAAAAAAGGTTAAACCAAGGGACTTTCTTGCGACTAGTATGGGACAGGAAATGCGGATTTATTTGTCGTAGAACAAGTTATTTCAAAAAATGGCATTTTTCCATAATTTTGGCACCGTCAGTACCTACAGGCGCCAGAACTGACCAATAGATACCAGTACCTATTAGTCAGTGCTGACCCTCAGACGCTGGTGCCTGTTCGTCAGTACTGACCCCCAGATGCTAGCGTCTGGGGGTCAGTACTGACGAATAGTCACTCCGTTATTTTTATTTCATTGTAAACAAATCGTTAATTGTTTTTCATTTATAGTAACTAGTAAATTCTGGGGCCTCATTCTACATATATCTTTATGCATAGTCGAGTAGCTCTTTGCTCCCTGAGACCATGACACTTGTCAAGTTTCAGACTGGAAGGAAAAGTTGAAATGTTCAAAATCCTATATTCTAAGTCACACAAAATGTTTCGATCATCCCTCCTCTTCTTTCCTCCTCAAACTAACTAAAACACTCTCATTCAACTTCAAGCCGTTCGACAATACACCATTTTGAACAGAAAATACATTGTTGCGTTCAGTGACGGGACAACGAGTAATTTTCTGAGTCGGGGGAGCGCTTCTACTTCTACTATCTACTGCAAATAGTGATTCCGGCATGAAATCACTAGACGTCTAGATATCTATACTTGGATTGACAAATGGAATAAAAACAGGAAGTGTCTAGCGTGAAATCACTAGACGTCTAGATATCTATACTTGGATTGACAAATGGAATAAAAACAGGAAGTGTCTAGCGTGAAATCACTAGACGTCTAGATATCTATACTTGGATTGACAAATGGAATAAAAACAGGAAGTGTCTAGCGTGAAATCACTAGACGTCTAGATATCTATACTTGGATTGACAAATTGAATAAAAACAGGAAGTGTCTAGCGTGAAATCACTAGACGTCTAGATATCTATACTTGGATTGACAAATTGAATAAATAAAGGAAGTGTCTAGCCAGACCAAGATTTGGCCTCCTGGCGTCAAATTGTATTTTCGTTTATGGAATGGAATTGTTTCTTTATGATGAAGAGGCGAGTTTTTTCTTCTATTTATTTATTGCTTGCCTGTTTGTCTTTCTTGCTGCAGAGATTGCAAGTTAACGGCGGGTCACCCACACAACATTTTTAACAATATTTTTTTTTATTTTTGCGAGGTTAACTGTGTATTCATTTATAGAACTGCTTTTTCATGTTGTGGATTTCTTGGTTGTTTTTTTTTTAAATTTTATTTATTTCTTTTTTATATATTTGTTTGTTTTTATGCCTTGTAGCTAACATTATTATCATACCCCCCCCCCCCCCCCTCCCCTCCCATTGGAAATTTATTTTTGTACTCTTCTTTTTGAAACTCAATTTTGGCAAGATAGACCATGATTTTGGCCTTCCGAGTAAAGCCGTGTTTTTATTTATGGAACTGGGTTCAATAGTCTGAAGTCACGCTGCCCAGCAATGGCGGCCATCGTGGTTCTAAACAAAGAAAATATGTACTTTTTATTCTTCATGCTGGCTAGAACTTTTCATATGTCTTGTGATCAGAATGTGTAAAAGTCAAAACATGATCAGATTCATAATTAATGTTTCTTTTTTCCTCTGGATACACTTTTATACTCGTCAGAGAAATATTTCATGAGGGCGTCCATCATTATTCCGATAGTTTAGAGCCAGTTACTAAGTTACCATGCGTCAATACGAGGGAAGTGACGTTACGACTGTTGAAGGCTATTGTCGGCGGCTTTTCTTTGTTTATATCTCGTATCATGGTCTCCCTTGAGCCCAACATCTCAGTTGTTTGTTGGTCCATATCTGGCCCTGCGGTTTTATGCGTTTTAAAAATGAAAAAATAATAATCAAGGTTCGGTGAATACGCATTCAAAAAAGAAGAAAATATGAAAAAATAATATGCAGGCATCAATAATATACAATACACAATTTGGACT
>NC_088370.1:43949380-44034380 GCF_034508935.2 Berghia stephanieae | reverse complement strand
TGTAGTGTTTAGTGGTCGTATTCACAATTCATTCAGAATCTAAATGACCATGCCTAGCTTGTGAATTTATTGGGTTTTCTAACAATACGACCACTTCTAGTTGTGTAATGCCTTTGGTTGTCTGTATGATTGTGTTCCTGTGAAGACTGTAAGTCTTCACGATCAAGTGCGCGTTCGTGCGCTACTTCATCAGTCGGTGGTAAGCGCTGGGGCTCGACCTCCGGATTAGTTGATTTCTAGATATTTGCCTCTGCGTTGATTATTGATGCGGCTTTTCTGAAAGGCAGCTCCCATGCATTATGAAGGGGTCGGATGTGGTGACGATTTCGACGCAGAAGTTGCCCATTGGCAGTCGAGATATGATAGGATCTCGGTTGTTTGTCGATGTTCGTAATGATACCAGTCTCCCATATCTTACTTCTTGGATTTTGGCTGGTAATGGGTTGTCCTAGTGATAGTGGTGGGAGTGCTGACGTGTTTCTGTCATGGTAATGCTTCTGTGCATGTTGTCGCTTTTTCAAGCTGTTGATTAATTTTTCGTTATTATCACCGGTTGGTATTCTTCGTGGGAGACCATCTCTTAACATTCTTCCCAAAAGCATCTGACATGGCGATGGGATATTGTTGTCGATGGGTGTTGATCTCAATGCTAGCATGGCTTTGTAGGGGTCAGTAGAAGTTTCAGCTGCCTTTAGTAGCGTTCTCTTGACCAGTTTAACTTGACTTTCGATAAAGCCATTACTCCGTGGGTAATGTGGTGAACTTGTATCATGTCGAAAGTTGAAGTGTGAAGCAAATTCTTTATAGGCATTCCCACTAAAGTGTGGTCCATTATCCGATCTAACGATTTGGGGTATTCCTTGTTCACTGAATATCTGTTTTGTCAAGGTGACAACTTTGTGGCTTGTGCTTTGGTTCTTGGGGATTTTTCGGATAAATGGGAATTTGGAAAAATAATCTGCAACAATCAAGTATTCTTCTCCCCACAAGTAGAATAGATCGGTTCCAACTGTGTGCCATGGACGTGGTGGAATGTCTGTTTGTATTAGTGGCTCCTTTGCCTGACTTGGTTGGTGTGCTTGACAGGTGTGGCAATTTTTTGTTTTCTCATCAATGTCTTTATTGATATTTGTCCAGTAAACAGCCGTTCTAGCTCTTAATTTAGTTTTTTCTGCTCTGAGATGGGGTTCATGAAGAGTTTTGAGAATTTGTGTCTGCATTGATTTTGGAATGATGATGCGCCTACTCTTCATAATTATGCCTTCTTCTAGCCCTATCTCATCTCTGAAATTCCAGTATGGTTTACAAAAGATTGGAACATCTTGTAATTTTTCGGGCCAACCTGTAAACACAAGTTCCTTTAATGCATTTAATTCCATGTCCTTTGCGGTTTCGCTCTTGATGTTTTGTAGAATATCTGTGCTGAATTGAGACATAACGCTTTGGATCTTAACATTTAATCCGGGTATTCGTCTTTGTTTTCAGGAGTTAGTCTTGATAAGCAGTCAGCAATTTGCATTTGTTTTCCTGGTTTGTACTTTATGGTTAGGTTATATGGCTGTATCCTTAACAGCATTCGTTGGAGTCTTGGAGGTGCAGCTTTTAAGTGTTTGATATGGATTGATTCGAGGGGTTTATGGTCACTTTCCACAGTGAACACTTGTCCATACAAATATGTGTTGAATCGTTCGCACCCGTAGACCACTGCTTGTTTCTTGGTCCGTTAGTGCTTTACTGGCAAATGCCACGGGCTGTCCGTTTTGGAGTATTGTTGCGCCCAATCCCTTCGTTGATGCATCTACTTGAAGAACGATGGGTTTTTTGCTGTCAAAGTATACCAATGTTACATGCTCTGAGATAGAAGATTTTATGGCTTCAAAAGCAGCAGTGTGACTAGCAGTCCATTCGAACGCATTTTCTTTCTTTAATAGTTCCCTTAGTGGGGAAGTGAGCGAACTGGCATTCTGGATAAGTTACCCATATATGTTGTGAGGCCCAAAAATGATTGCAGTTCTTGAATGTTATGTGGGGGTTTCAGGTTTTGAAGGGCGGACACCTTGGCAGGATCAGGTTTGACTCCATTTTCAGAGCAAATGATTCCGTAAAATTTTATTTATTTCTCTTTGATTTTACATTTGTCTGGGTTCAGTTTGAGACCTTTCTGTTCGCATCTATCTATCATCATCTTGAGATTGTTGTCATGTTCATCCTCATCCTTTCCGAATATTACACTGTCATCGGCTATGCCTACTATTGTTCCAGGGCATCCTTCAAAGGTTTGGTCGATCTTTGCTTGGAATATGTCTTGGCTCATGCTAAGTCCAAAGGGCATTCTTGTGAATCTGTATCGGCCGAAAGAAGAGTTGAATGTCGTCAGATAACTGGATTCTTCATCAAGTTCCACATTCCAGTATCCACATTTGGCATCTACAATGGAGAAAAATTTAGCTCCACTTAATTTAGGTAGAATTTTTTCTTGGATCGGAGTGACATGGTGCTCTCTTTTTATCGCTTTGTTGAGGTCTTTGGGGTCTAAACAGAGCCTCAGTCTTCCATTTGGTTTCTCTCTGTAGACCAAGCTGTTAACCCAAGCTGTTGGTTCCCCTTCCTTAATTTTAGTGATGATGTTTAGGTTTACCATTTCATCCAATTCATTCTTGATCTTGTCTTTTAGACTTATTGGAATTTTCCGAGGTGCATGAATTACTGGAGGGACATCTTTATTTATGTGGATATGATATTTTCCTTCAAATTTCCCAATTCCATTGAAGACATCTGGATATGTCTCAATAAGTTGGGTTTTGTTCTTAATTTTGGGGCTTTCTTTAATTTGGCAATTAAGTGTCACCAACTTGAGTGCCTCAGCTGAAGGGAGTCCCATGATGGCTGAACCTGCATCCTCTGTTACATAAAATTGTGCGTTATGTTGCACATTGTTGTGATAACATGGGATTGAACATGTTCCAAATTGTCTTATTTTATGTCCTCCATATCCTGTCAAAGTTCTGTTTGAAGGCATCAACGTCATTGGAGTTCCATCACTGTTTAGATTATCTGGGAACATTTTCTGATAAAGTCGTAGGGGTAGAGCGTTTCCTTGAGCTCCAGTGTCTACTTTGACTTTCAGGGTTGTCTTCTGTGTCTTGAATTTGGGTAGTGCAATTTGAAGTGTTGCAAAAACTTCATCTCTGCCTGTCTTATTTATTGAATCGATGTGTAATGATTCGAAAGTCATGTTATCTAAGTCATCATTGAGTTCGTGGATGGCTCTTGACTGCTTGGATTTGTTGTAATGTAGTTTGCGGCACATTTTGCTGTAGTGATTAGGTTTTTTGCAATAGTTGCAAATTTTGTCTCTAGCTGGGCACTTTGAAAATGGGTGAGGTGATGATCCACAGTTTTGGCACTGATTGGATGGTTGGTGAGTGGTGTGGCGTCGGGTTTGATTGGTTTTGCTTGAGATAGGTTTCAAGTTCTGTTTGTGAGGCAGTTTTCTCACTTCCTTGATACCGACGGCCTGGTTTGCTGCAAGGTTTGACAGTTGTGTCCTGGAACGAGCTATATCCAGTGCTTTGTCCAGAGGTATGTTGTCTTCTTGCAACAGTCTTTCTCTCACCTTTTCGTCCAACGTGCCACATATGATTCTGTCCCTTATCAAGGAGTCCTTTAAGTCAATGTATTCACAGTCTCCAGCCAGAAGCCGCAATTCCGTTACGAATTGATCAATTGATTCGGTTTCTCTTTGTGTCCTACTCTTGAACTTGTATCGTGCCATTGTTATATTCCTCTTTGGTTGGCAGTACTCAGTAAAACGAGAGAAAAGTGAAGCGATACTGTCTTCCTCCTCACACCAAGTATTGTAGATATCTCTACCTGCTTGACCCACGTATAGCAGAAAATAACTGCATTGCTGCTCCTCTTTCTTTTCAGCTAGGGGACCAGATAAAAGTAGCTTCATATGCTGAGACCACCTTTTCCAGTTTTCGGCGATGTTGCCGTTTTCGAAATCCATACATGGGGGTCTGTGGGCATCCATTGTTTTGGCAATAATTTAGACGAATAAACGGCAAATATTCTACAAATACTTATCTGGATTGTTTTTTTTTACTTCTGACACCATGTAATTCTTTCTCGTGATCCTTATTGAATTTAACCTGACTTAGATGATTAACGATAACACACATGATTTCATTTAATTGAGATTTATTTATTTGACCATGTCTATATCTAAAACAATAAGAAGTTGGGCGATTCACATACTAAGGCTGGGCGTTAGTCGATACCAGTACTCGTAATATTTACTACACATCATATCATGACAGGGGGTAACTACTCATGAACATGTCTGGCTAAAAACAAGGTGGCGTTTTTATGCACCTCCGTTAGCGGTGATGGTAAATTAATGAAAATGTTGCTGCATACGTCCATGAGGTTTAAATAGTTTTATATTGTAGTTTAGCTCGCTGCTTAGTGATTACCGATGTTTGTTTATACAATGACAATAAATTAAAAAATAATAACAATAATTTAACAAATCAAAAGTAAAAAGAAACATGGCACAAAATTAAAATCTAAGTTTTTTAAAAAACATGATAAAAAGTTGTTGAAAAAAAAAAACAGCAAGCAAAAAAAATCAAACAAAAATAAAGTAAATTAAAAAAAAAAAGTCTACAATGGGAGTCGAACCCGGTACTTTCACGATTAGAGTCTGTCAGCTTGTCTGCTGCGCTACGGAGCCACCCGGCCGTTCGACACATTTAGTCAGGTCTTCCTAAAATGTTATTTTACCTTCAATGCAACCTCTATTTTCTGGTTTTATATTTCGATTTTTTAAATTATTATTATTATTATTATATGAATTTATTAACAAAAACATCCTACAGATGTCACAATTATAACTTTCGCCATGTCCAAATACAGAAACACAATATCGCTGATGAAATTGAGTGGGATGCGCATGCGTGACGGAAGTGTATAAAAACGATCCGTTAAGATACACCGTCAGCGGAGGTGCATAAAAACTCTACGAAAAACAATCTCTATTTCTGCAAACGCTTGGGGAAATAAACTTGAACTCTCATTCAAATTCTCGAATGCTCTGCAAAATAATGCTGAACTTTATTTTCCCCGAATGCTTGGTAAAATAAAGTTATGGTTATACAGACTCCAATCCGAATAGCCTTTATGTTGAGGGGCCCAGTTTTTTTTTCTTCATCTTTTTTAATGGTCATTTTTTTGTTTGTTTGTTATTTTTTGTTGTTGTTAAGAAAAAAAACAAATGAGAGATTGCAAATTGCCAGCCGTCCAATACAAAAATTATTTTTATTATTTTTTGTTTGTTTCTACCCCAGATAATACCAGCTTACCTGGTCACTTACATCTACTGCTCCACAAAGTCATGCTAAGCCCTAGAATCTGTGGACTGTAACAAGTAATAAACACTTACATCTACTGCTCCACAAAGTCATGCTAAGCCCTAGAATCTGTGGACTGTAACAAGTAATAAACACTTACATCTACTGCTCCACAAAGTCATGCTAAGCCCTAGAATCTGTGGACGGTAACAAGTAATAAACACTTACATCTACTGCTCCACAAAGTCATGCTAAGCCCTAGAATCTGTGGACGGTAACAAGTAATAAACACTTACATCTACTGCTCCACAAAGTCATGCTAAGCCTTAGAATCTGTGGACTGTAACAAGTAATAAACACTTACATCTACTGCTCCACAAAGTCATGCTAAGCCCTAGAATCTGTGGACGGTAACAAGTAATAAACACTTACATCTACTGCTCCACAAAGTCATGCTAAGCCCTAGAATCTGTGGACTGTAACAAGTAATAAACACTTACATCTACTGCTCCACAAAGTCATGCTAAGCCCTAGAATCTGTGGACTGTAACAAGTAATAAACACTTACATCTACTGCTCCACAAAGTCATGCTAAGCCCTAGAATCTGTGGACTGTAACAAGTAATAAAACACTTACATCTACTGCTCCACAAAGTCATGCTAAGCCTTAGAATCTGTGGACTGTAACAAGTAATAAACACTTACATCTACTGCTCCACAAAGTCATGCTAAGCCTTAGAATCTGTGGACTGTAACAAGTAATAAACACTTACATCTACTGCTCCACAAAGTCATGCTAAGCCTTAGAATCTGTGGACGGTAACAAGTAATAAACACTTACATCTACTGCTCCACAAAGTCATGCTAAGCCCTAGAATCTGTGGACTGTAAGAAGTAATAAACACTTACATCTACTGCTCCACAAAGGCATGCTAAGCCCTAGAATCTGTGGACTGTAACAAGTAATAAACACTTACATCTACTGCTCCACAAAGTCATGCTAAGCCCTAGAATCTGTGGACGGTAACAAGTAATAAACACTTACATCTACTGCTCCACAAAGTCATGCTAAGCCCTAGAATCTGTGGACGGTAACAAGTAATAAACACTTACATCTACTGCTCCACAAAGTCATGCTAAGCCCTAGAATCTGTGGACGGTAACAAGTAATAAACACTTACATCTACTGCTCCACAAAGTCATGCTAAGCCCTAGAATCTGTGGACGGTAACAAGTAATAAACACTTACATCTACTGCTCCACAAAGTCATGCTAAGCCCTAGAATCTGTGGACGGTAACAAGTAATAAATACTTACATCTACTGCTCCACAAAGTCATGCTAAGCCTTAGAATCTGTGGACGGTAACAAGTAATAAACACTTACATCTACTGCTCCACAAAGTCATGCTAAGCCTTAGAATCTGTGGACGGTAACAAGTAATAAACACTTACATCTACTGCTCCACAAAGTCATGCTAAGCCCTAGAATCTGTGGACGGTAACAAGTAATAAACACTTACATCTACTGCTCCACAAAGTCATGCTAAGCCCTAGAATCTGTGGACGGTAACAAGTAATAAACACTTACATCTACTGCTCCACAAAGTCATGCTAAGCCTTAGAATCTGTGGACGGTAACAAGTAATAAACACTTACATCTACTGCTCCACAAAGTCATGCTAAGCCCTTAGAAGCTGTGGACGGTAACAAGTAATAAACACTTACATCTACTGCTCCACAAAGTCATGCTAAGCTTTAGAATCTGTGGACGGTAACAAGTAATAAACACTTACATCTACTGCTCCACAAAGTCATGCTAAGCCTAGAATCTGTGGACGGTAACAAGTAATAAACACTTACATCTACTGCTCCACAAAGTCATGCTAAGCCTTAGAATCTGTGGACGGTAACAAGTAATAAACACTTACATCTACTGCTCCACAAAGTCATGCTAAGCCCTAGAATCTGTGGACGGTAACAAGTAATAAACACTTACATCTACTGCTCCACAAAGTCATGCTAAGCCCTAGAATCTGTGGACGGTAATAAGTAATAAACACTTACATCTACTGCTCCACAAAGTCATGCTAAGCCCTAGAATCTGTGGACGGTAACAAGTAATAAACACTTACATCTACTGCTCCACAAAGTCATGCTAAGCCCTAGAATCTGTGGACGGTAACAAGTAATAAACACTTACATCTACTGCTCCACAAAGTCATGCTAAGCCTTAGAATCTGTGGACGGTAACAAGTAATAAACACTTACATCTACTGCTCCACAAAGTCATGCTAAGCCTTAGAATCTGTGGACGGTAACAAGTAATAAACACTTACATCTACTGCTCCACAAAGTCATGCTAAGCCCTAGAATCTGTGGACGGTAACAAGTAATAAACACTTACATCTACTGCTCCACAAAGTCATGCTAAGCCTTAGAATCTGTGGACGGTAACAAGTAATAAACACTTACATCTACTGCTCCACAAAGTCATGCTAAGCCCTAGAATCTGTGGACGGTAACAAGTAATAAACACTTACATCTACTGCTCCACAAAGTCATGCTAAGCCCTAGAATCTGTGGACGGTAACAAGTAATAAACACTTACATCTACTGCTCCACAAAGTCATGCTAAGCCTTAGAATCTGTGGACTGTAACAAGTAATAAACACTTACATCTACTGCTCCACAAAGTCATGCTAAGCCCTAGAATCTGTGGACGGTAACAAGTAATAAACACTTACATCTACTGCTCCACAAAGTCATGCTAAGCCCTAGAATCTGTGGACGGTAACAAGTAATAAACACTTACATCTACTGCTCCACAAAGTCATGCTAAGCCCTAGAATCTGTGGACTGTAACAAGTAATAAACACTTACATCTACTGCTCCACAAAGTCATGCTAAGCCTTAGAATCTGTGGACGGTAACAAGTAATAAACACTTACATCTACTGCTCCACAAAGTCATGCTAAGCCCTAGAATCTGTGGACGGTAACAAGTAATAAACACATCTACTGCTCTACAAAGTCATGCTAAGCCCTAGAATCTGTGGACTGTAACAAGTAATAAACACTTACATCTACTGCTCCACAAAGTCATGCTAAGCCCTAGAATCTGTGGACGGTAACAAGTAATAAACACTTACATCTACTGCTCCACAAAGTCATGCTAAGCCCTAGAATCTGTGGACGGTAACAAGTAATAAACACTTACATCTACTGCTCCACAAAGTCATGCTAAGCCCTAGAATCTGTGGACGGTAACAAGTAATAAACACTTACATCTACTGCTCCACAAAGTCATGCTAAGCCCTAGAATCTGTGGACGGTAACAAGTAATAAACACTTACATCTACTGCTCCACAAAGTCATGCTAAGCCCTAGAATCTGTGGACGGTAACAAGTAATAAATACTTACATCTACTGCTCCACAAAGTCATGCTAAGCCTTAGAATCTGTGGACGGTAACAAGTAATAAACACTTACATCTACTGCTCCACAAAGTCATGCTAAGCCTTAGAATCTGTGGACGGTAACAAGTAATAAACACTTACATCTACTGCTCCACAAAGTCATGCTAAGCCCTAGAATCTGTGGACGGTAACAAGTAATAAACACTTACATCTACTGCTCCACAAAGTCATGCTAAGCCCTAGAATCTGTGGACGGTAACAAGTAATAAACACTTACATCTACTGCTCCACAAAGTCATGCTAAGCCTTAGAATCTGTGGACGGTAACAAGTAATAAACACTTACATCTACTGCTCCACAAAGTCATGCTAAGCCCTAGAATCTGTGGACGGTAACAAGTAATAAACACTTACATCTACTGCTCCACAAAGTCATGCTAAGCCTTAGAATCTGTGGACGGTAACAAGTAATAAACACTTACATCTACTGCTCCACAAAGTCATGCTAAGCCTTAGAATCTGTGGACTGTAACAAGTAATAAACACTTACATCTACTGCTCCACAAAGTCATGCTAAGCCCTAGAATCTGTGGACGGTAACAAGTAATAAACACTTACATCTACTGCTCCACAAAGTCATGCTAAGCCTTAGAATCTGTGGACGGTAACAAGTAATAAACACTTACATCTACTGCTCCACAAAGTCATGCTAAGCCCTAGAATCTGTGGACGGTAACAAGTAATAAACACTTACATCTACTGCTCCACAAAGTCATGCTAAGCCCTAGAATCTGTGGACGGTAACAAGTAATAAACACTTACATCTACTGCTCCACAAAGTCATGCTAAGCCTTAGAATCTGTGGACGGTAACAAGTAATAAACACTTACATCTACTGCTCCACAAAGTCATGCTAAGCCCTAGAATCTGTGGACGGTAACAAGTAATAAAACACTTACATCTACTGCTCCACAAAGTCATGCTAAGCCCTAGAATCTGTGGACTGTAACAAGTAATAAACACTTACATCTACTGCTCCACAAAGTCATGCTAAGCCCTAGAATCTGTGGACGGTAACAAGTAATAAACACTTACATCTACTGCTCCACAAAGTCATGCTAAGCCCTAGAATCTGTGGACTGTAACAAGTAATAAACACTTACATCTACTGCTCCACAAAGTCATGCTAAGCCCTAGAATCTGTGGACTGTAACAAGTAATAAACACTTACATCTACTGCTCCACAAAGTCATGCTAAGCCCTAGAATCTGTGGACTGTAACAAGTAATAAACACTTACATCTACTGCTCCACAAAGTCATGCTAAGCCCTAGAATCTGTGGACGGTAACAAGTAATAAACACTTACATCTACTGCTCCACAAAGTCATGCTAAGCCCTAGAATCTGTGGACGGTAACAAGTAATAAACACTTACATCTACTGCTCCACAAAGTCATGCTAAGCCCTAGAATCTGTGGACGGTAACAAGTAATAAACAACATTGAATATAACAGCTTAAAAAAAAAAGAACAAAATATCAAACATGGAACGTTTTGTAAATTTGTAATTGTAACACATCGAACACTTTCTAACGTTTTCTTTGTTTTTATTGTTTTTTGAAGAAGGGTTTTGAGCCCAAAATGTTCCGTGTTTTGGTATTTTGATCTTTTTTTAATATGTTATATTCATTTTTGTTTACCATTTGTTTCACACTTACATTTCTCGTATTTCTGATACATTTTTCTTCATTCAGGAACCTTTCACAGAGTGAAAAGAGCATCATGGTCAAGAATTATGATCCGACGAAGGGGGCCACAAAAGTACCCGCCTCGTCCAGTGTGGGAGCTCTGTTTACTTGGATAGGGTAAATTGATAACGAAGCTCTGTTTACTTGGATAGGGTAAATTGATAACGAAGCTCTGTTTACTTGGATAGGGTAAATTGATAACGGAGCTCTGTTTACTTGGATAAGGTAAATTGATAACGGAGCTCTGTTTACTTGGATAGGGTAAATTGATAACGAAGCTCTGTTTACTTGGATAGGGTAAATTGATAACGAAGCTCTGTTTACTTGGATAGGGTAAATTGATAACGAAGCTCTGTTTACTTGGATAGGGTAAATTGATAACGGAGCTCTGTTTACTTGGATAGGGTAAATTGATAACGGAGCTCTGTTTACTTGGATAGGGTAAATTGATAACAAAGCTCTGTTTACGTGGATAGGGTAAATTGATAACTGAGCTCTGTTTACTTGGATAGGGTAAATTGATAACGAAGCTCTGTTTACTTGGATAGGGTAAATTGTTAACGAAGCTCTGTTTACTTGGATAGGGTAAATTGATAACGGAGCTCTGTTTACTTGGATAGGGTAAATTGATAACGAAGCTCTGTCTACTTGGATAGGGTAAATTGATAACGAAGCTCTGTTTACTTGGATAGGGTAAATTGATAACGAAGCTCTGTTTACTTGGATAGGGTAAATTGATAACGGAGCTCTGTTTACTTGGATAGGGTAAATTGATAACGGAGCTCTGTTTACTTGGATAGGGTAAATTGATAACAAAGCTCTGTTTACGTGGATAGGGTAAATTGATAACTGAGCTCTGTTTACTTGGATAGGGTAAATTGATAACGAAGCTCTGTTTACTTGGATAGGGTAAATTGTTAACGAAGCTCTGTTTACTTGGATAGGGTAAATTGATAACGAAGCTCTGTTTACTTGGATAGGGTAAATTGATAACGAAGCTCTGTTAACTTGGATAAGGTAAATTGATAACAAAGCTCTGTTTACTTGGATAGGGTAAATTGATAATGAAGCTCTGTTTACTTGGATAGGGTAAATTGTTAACGAAGCTCTGTTTACTTGGATAGGGTAAATTGATAACGAAGCTCTGTTTACTTGGATAGGGTAAATTGATAACGAAGCTCTGTTTACTTGGATAGGGTAAATTGATAACGAAGCTCTGTTTGAAATGTGAATTTGAATGTAAGCTTCGATTTAACATTCGAAAACAGATCAAATGGGCAGATCAAAGGGGTTTCCCCTTTATCAACAAAACAGGATGAATGAAACACGACAGACGAATGAGACGTTGTTAACAATGCCACTACCACATTATCTCATTCATCTGTCGTGTTTCATTCATCTTGTTTTGTTGATAAAGGGGAAACCCGAAACATATGCTTTCGTATATTAAATTGAAGCTTATATTCAATTTTGCCTTGTTATTTATTTCCTCAAGCTTCGACTTTGAGGAGCAACATTTACATTTCCTGGAACTGGAACACAAATTTAGAATAGCTTATTCTATCCTTATGTGGGTCGCTGGGTCCCTATAGCACAGTTGGTAGAGCACTCACTTCTCATGGAAAGGTACCGAGATTGATCCTGGGAGATTGTTTTTCAATTTTCTCCCCCCCCCTCCTCCCAATCATCCCCCGTCGAACCAGCAATGATTGGGTAGCTGGGTCATTTAGATCTGGTGGAAAGTACTTTAGGATAGACAAGCGTCCTATCCAAAAGGGTAGCACCCAATTGTTGTTGTCCGTTTCAACCCATAGAAACTGGGATGAATTTTGGTCCATGGGCATGATGGTTCTGAAGCAGGGTTGCCAATTTGGCAGATTTTCTGCCAAATGTCCTTTTTTTGGCAGAATTTGAAGTCGTCTAGGAGAAAAAAAAACGGTTTGGCAGTTTGGCAGATTTTATTTTCCACGTTTTTTTAATTGGGCAGATATTTATCTTTTTTGTAAATATAGTAGGTTTTAAATGAACGTTGCAGATTTTTGTGGTTTCAATTTTTTCCAAAAATGCTAAAATATCTCAACCTGTCTGAAAATAATTATGTGTTTGGATTGTTGTTGGTATTGGGGGGGGGGAGGTTTTGAGTAAAGTCAAAGTGACACCAATGCTAGAAAGCTGATGACTGTAAAAAGTAATAAACAATAATGTGTTGTGTGTGTGTGTGGTGTGTGTGTGTGTGTTTGGGGGGGGGGGGGGTTGTTGTAGTAAAGTCAAAGTGACACCAAGCTGCTAGAAGCTGTGGACTGTAAAAGTAATAAAACAAAAATGTGTGTGTGTGTGTGTTGTGTGTGTTGTGGGTTGGGGGGGAGGGTTGTTGTAGTAAAGTCAAAGTGACACCAAGCTGCTAGAAGCTGTGGACTGTAAAAACTAATAAAACAAAAATGGTGTGTGTGTGTGTGTGTGTGTGTTGGGGGGGGGGGGGGGGTTGTTGTGTAAAGTCAATGACACCAAGCTGCTAGAAGTAGTGGACGTGGGGGGGGGGGAGGGTTGTTGTAGTAAAGTCAAAGTGACACCAAGCTGCTAGAAGCTGTGGACTGTGTGGGGGGGGGAGGGTTGTTGTAGTAAAGTCAAAGTGACACCAAGCTGCTAGAAGCTGTGGACTGTAAAAACTAATAAAACAAAAATGGTGTGTGTGTGTGTGTGTTGTGGGGGGGGGGGAGGTTGTTGTATAAAGTCAAAGGACCCAAGCTGCTAGAAGCTGTGGATGAAAAACTAAATAAAACAAAAATGGTGTGTGTTGTTGTGTGTGTGTGTGTTGGGGGGGGGCGGAGGGTTGTTGTAGTAAAGTCAAAGTGACACCAAGCTGCTAGAAGCTGTGGATTGTAAAAACTAATAAAACAAAAATGGTGTGTGTGTGTGTGTGTGTGTGTGTGTTGGGGGGGGGGGGGGGAGGGTTGTTGTAGTAAAGTCAAAGTGACACCAAGCTGCTAGAAGCTGTGGACTGTAAAAAGTAATAAAACAAAAATGGTGTGTGTGTGTGTGTGTGTTGGGGGGGGGGAGGGTTGTTGTAGTAAAGTCAAAGTGACACCAAGCTGCTAGAAGCTGTGGACTGTAAAAAGTAATAAAACAAAAATGGTGTGTGTGTGTGTGTGTGTGTGTGTGTGTGTGTGTGTTGGGGGGGGGGGGGGGAGGGTTGTTGTAGTAAAGTCAAAGTGACACCAAGCTGCTAGAAGCTGTGGATTGTAAAAACTAATAAAACAAAAATGAATAAAACATCTTCCAAAAAAAAAAAAAAAGAACAAAATACCAAACACGGAACGTTTCGGGCTCAAAACCCTTCTTCAGCTAACAACAAACCCCCCCCCCCCCCCCCCCAAAAAAAAAAAAGCAATGAAGATATAAATGTATTACTTATAAATAAATTCCAGATAGAAGACTGAGATATTTTGTAGGTCATCTATCTGGAATTAAGTCGTGTATTTTTGTCTTTATTGCTTTTTGTTGTTGGCTGAAGAAGGGTTTGGAGCCTGAAACGTTGTGTTGTATTAATTTTTGTTTGATTCTAGTAAAGTGGTCGAGACTTTTACTCACAGCACTATCTATTTTTAAGATTAAATTCACAAGTTTGAGTAGATGACAGGGCAATCCGACGGTATGACGTCATTGATTTGCCAGTTACACTCTGTCTGTTTAATGCTACAGAATATCAGTATCAATAAATGATAATGATATTTTTCTCTCATTTCTTACTTGCAAACTGGCAACATCTTTGATATTAAAACTGATCACTGAGATTAGAGAGAGACAGTGAGAGATAGAGAGAGAGAGAGAGAGAGAGAGAGAGAGAGAGAGAGAGAGAGAGAGAGAGAGAGAGAGAGAGAGAGAGATTAGAAAGAGAGATTAGAGAGAGACAGAGAGAGAGAGAGAGAGAGATCGAGAGAGAGACAGAGTGAGCGAGTGAGAGAGAGAGAGAGAGAGATCGAGAGAGAGACAGAGTGAGTGAGTGAGAGAGAGAGAGATAGAGATAGAGATTAGAGAGAGACAGAGAGAGAGAGAGAGATCGAGAGAGAGAGACAGAGTGAGTGAGTGAGAGAGAGAGAGAGAGAGAGAGAGAGAGAGAGAGAGAGAGATCAATATCCTTGTATTTTATTTAATGTTCATGTATTTCTTGTAAACAGCAACCAGATCAAAACCGATGAATTCTTCTTTTTCTCTTTCCACAGAACTCGAGGGGACTACAGCAGCGTGGAACGTAAGGACAAAGCACTGAAGGGCTGGAAGAGGAGGGTGCATCCCAATACAGCAGAAGGAAGGTTTTTTGTAAGGAATTTTGACATCCTGGATCAAAATAAGATGAATAGGAAGATTTATAAATTGCTTTTCCTCAGATTAACCATGATTAATGTTCTCCACAATAATTCCTATATCTCACCAGGCCATTTTATACTGTACTCATCGGCTGTTTGGCTTTTTTTTTTGGTTTTTGTTTTTTATTCTGACATTCTTACAATAACTGTCACTGCTTGTAGTCAGATACTTATTCATACTTGAGTTGTTTGGAGTAATGTTTGTTAAGTGCCTGACTGAAGGACTCATTTTTCAGGACCTGAATTTTTTTTACGATCACTGTCACTCATCCGACCACTGATCATGCTTACCAATGCCTGACATTTGTGATTAGCCAAGATCCTGTACAGCTCTTTGAGAGTTATTTGGCAAACAATTCTTTCTTTTATTTCTTTTTTTATTTTTTTTTTTTACATTCCAAGATTTTTCTTCAACAAAGAAGACGTAAGAAATATTGGGTTCTCAAGCTGTCTTTTCAGAAATGTATTTATGTTAATGTTGTTGTTGTTGTTGTTGTTGTTGTTGTTGTTGTTGTTGTTGTTGTTGTTGTTGTTGTTGGCTGAAAAAAGGGTTTTGAGTCCGAAACATTTTGTGTTTGGTATTTTGTTCTTTAATACAGCTGTCACGTTTATTTTTTATTTATTACAATGAATCCATTCCATGATAAATTGTTGATCCATAACTATTACAACTATTTTGTTTTTATCTCCTTGAATTTACGAACTTTTGAGTTTTCAAGTATGCATGTCTTGTGTTAACACCCCCCCCCCCACACACACACACCACTCACACCCCCCATCCCCACACACATACCCCCCACACACACACATGCACACAACCCACACCCACCCATACCCCCCACACACGCAACACCCCCCCCCCCGACACACACACACGCACACAACCCACACCCACACATACCCCCCACACATGCACCCATACCCCCTCACACCCCCACACACCACACACACACACACACACACACACTCCCCTCCCCTCCCCTGCCCCGCCTTCCTCACTTTAAAATATACAGGTAGAGTTACTGTGCCCTAATGAAACCACCCCCCCCCCCCCTTTGTCTTACTTTTTTTCGTCTGCTTTTGATTGTAATTCCAATTTTTTTAACAATCCTTTTTTTTTTGTTCCCTTGACTGCCGCTGAAATGGCCTAACACTAACGATGTCACAAGCGTTACAAAACCCTTAAGAAGAAAACAGTTTGCTGTTGATATCAAGCATGTTTAGTGGATATTGGATATTCATCATCATCATCATCATTGCCTTTTTCACCCTGGGTCAGGGGACAGGCCACAGACAAACAGTTTCCATCCTTCTCTATCATCATCATCATTGCCTTTTTCACCCTGGGTCAGGGTACAGGCCACAGACAAACAGTTTCCATCCTCCTCTATCATCATCATCATCATCATTGCCTTTTTCACCCTGGGTCAGGGGACAGGCCACAGACAAACAGTTTCCATCCTCCTCTATCATCATCATCATCATTGCCTTTTTCACCCTGGGTCAAGGTATAGGCCACAGACAAACAGTTTCCATCCTTCTCTATCATCATCATCATTGCCTTTTTCACCCTGGGTCAGGGTACAGGCCACAGACAAACAGTTTCCATCCTCCTCTATCATCATCATCATTGCCTTTTTCACCCTGGGTCAGGGTACAGGCCACAGACAAACAGTTTCCATCCTTCTCTATCATCATCATCATCATCATTGCCTTTTTCACCCTGGGTCAAGGTATAGGCCACAGACAAACAGTTTCCATCCTTCTCTATCATCATCATCACTGCCTTTTTCACCCTGGGTCAGGGTACAGGCCACAGACAAACAGATTCCATCCTTCTCTATCATCATCATCATCATCATTGCCTTTTTCACCCTGGGTCAGGGTACAGGCCACAGACAAACAGTTTCCATCCTCCTCTATCATCATCATCATCATCATTGCCTTTTTCACCCTGGGTCAGGGTACAGGCCACAGACAAACAGTTTCCATCCTCCTCTATCATCATCATCATCATCATCATTGCCTTTTTCACCCTGGGTCAGGGTACAGGCCACAGACAAACAGTTTCCATCCTCCTCTATCATCATCATCATCATCATTGCCTTTTTCACCCTGGGTCAGGGTACAGGCCACAGACAAACAGTTTCCTCCTTTCTATCATCATCATCATCATCATCATTGCCTTTTTCACCCTGGGTCAGGGTACAGGCCACAGACAAACAGTTTCCATCCTCTCTATCATCATCATCATCTTGCCTTTTTCACCTGGGTCAGGGTCCAGGCCACAGACAAACAGTTTCCATCCTTCTATCATCATCATCATTATCATTGCCTTTTTCACCCGGGTCAGGGTACAGGCCACAGACAAACAGTTTCCATCTCTCTCTATCATCATCATCATTCATTATCATTGCCTTTTTCACCCTGGGTCAGGGTATAGGCCACAGACAAACAGTTTCCATCCTTCTTCTATCATCATCATCACATGCCTTTTTCACCTGGGTCAGGGTACAGGCCACAGACAAACAGTTCCATCCTTCTTCATCATCTCATCATCATCATCATTGCCTTTTTCACCCTGGGTCAGGGTACAGGCCACAGACAAACAGTTTCCATCCTTCTCTATCATCATCATCATCATCATTGCCTTTTTCACCCTGGGTCAAGGTATAGGCCACAGACAAACAGTTTCCATCCTTCTCTATCATCATCATCATCATCATCATTGCCTTTTTCACCCTGGGTCAGGGTACAGGCCACAGACAAACAGTTTCCATCCTCCTCTATCATCATCATCATTGCCTTTTTCACCCTGGGTCAGGGTCCAGGCCACAGACAAACAGTTTCCATCCTTCTCTATCATCATCATCATTATCATTGCCTTTTTCACCCCGGGTCAGGGTCCAGGCCACAGACAAACAGTTTCCCTCCCTCTCTATCATCATCATCATCATTATCATTGCCTTTTTCACCCTGGGTCAGGGTACAGGCCACAGACAAACAGTTTCCATACTTCTCTATCATCATCATCATTATCATTGCTTTTTTCACCCTGGGTCAGGGTACAGGCCACAGACAAACAGATTCTCTCCCTCTCTATCTTAAGCTAACTTTTTCTTTATATATCTCGTTCCATGTCTTCGTAAATTCTGGCATTGCAGAAACTCTTTGGTCGCCCAAAGATTTGATTTGTCCACCTGTGTTTCTGTAAAAAAAAAATTCATTTTACGGAAGGGGTGTTAACCGTGGGTGCCAGTTTTCCGGTTCATGCCAGAATTTTTTCGCGATAGTTTCGCGATGAAGTCAAATACCTCCAGTTTCAGTGTTTTGAGTAAAATAACCTAATAGCATTGGTAAAAAAAAATCAAATTGATTTCTTCATTGTGTCAATTTGTTTGCCGTGTAATCATTTAATGATGGTATAAAAACGGTGAAGAAATAAGAGTAAAGTTTAGGCCGCATTTTCAGTAGGAACATTTTCTGGTTTGGCAAAGTGTCGAGATTTTAGTTTCAAGTTTCAGCACTTCTTCCTACTGGCACCCATGGTGTTAACCCTTCGACAACCCCCACCCTGGAGGACCAGGTGACTCAAAAAGAGGGAGTCACACACCATTAGTCGCCATTTCAACCCGCTGGCTTGACATTGGGGTATTCTTGCACCCTGTCTGTTGAGGGACTCCGGACACCACACAGGGGAAATTGGATGGATATTGCGTTTTATAAATGCCCAAGGTTTTACTGACTGAGTTAAGGGACTTTTCAATTATCCTAAATGGGCCTCTCGTTGAATTGTGTTGACGTTTTTCCCTTCTTTCACTTTTAGGTTGTCATGGCAACGTGGCTGACAACAGCTGCCTTAGGTGCCTTCATGTGGAACAGACGGAAAGCTTCCAAAACCCAGCCAGGACAGGGAAATACGTCATGATGGAACTCAAGTCAAACCCGATAGGACGCTGTCACTGTCAGAAGCTGTGGAATGTGGAAAGTTATAGACAAAAATGAATATATAACAGTTTTATAAAAGGAACAAAATACAAATCACGGGACGTTTTGGGCACAAATCCCATCTTCAGCCAAATACAAAAGACAATGACAACATAAATTAAATATACATGACTAGAATAACAACCGAATTGATGGTAGAGAAATATAAGGCACATATTTATGTTTTCATTGATTTTTTGGTTTGTTTTTTTTTGTATTTGGCTTAGGAAGGGTTTGAGCCTTAAACATTCCGTGTTTGTTATTTAGTTCATTTTTTGAAGCTGTCATTTTTCATTTTTGATCCATTTTGATGGCTGTTTTACGAAGGACTGGTGGGGTCTTGTGTCCTCCCATGATGGCAAGGGAGATCACTTGCTGTGTCTTCTTTCCCCCCTTGAATATATATATATATATATATATATATATATATATATATATATATATATATATATATATATATATATATATATATATATATATATGTGTATATATATAGATCTGTTTTCCAACTTCCTTTTTGTCTTTGTCTTATAATGAGATTACTAGGTTTTGTCCTGGTCCCAGCCAGAGTCTTTTGCTGGGAGGGTAACAGACAAAGTAGAGTTATATGTAGTTTTGGGAGATTATTATTTCTCTCCTGTAAATCATTTCTCTGTTATTTACCGTTATATTTTTGTTTTGATTATATAATGAATGGGGAGGGGGGGGGGAGGGGGGGGGGCGAAGTGGTCGAGTGGGTAAGGCACTGCACTGTGACCTGGAAAGTCCAGGGTTCGAGCCCCGCTTCAGGCATTTTCATTTTTTTCCTTGGGCAAGATTATTAACCCCCAATTTGCTTACGTTGGACAGCATGGGTGATTCCTGTTGACATCAGACATCTTATTTGATGAGTTATCTATATTCCTTCACGGAATTCCTAGGCTACGATATCTTATGACGTCGTGACGGAAGGGCATAAAACAAACTATAACTGAATAATGTATTGTAAACATTTAGGGTATTCCTCTGGGGACCTGCACGTCTGCCAGGATGAGACTTTTCGATGATCTCAAACTAAGTACACTGATAGTGATGAGACTTTTCAATGATCTTAAACTAAGTACACTGATAGTGATGAGACTGTTCAATGATCTCAAACTAAGTACACTGATAGTGATGAGACTTTTCAATGATCTCAAACTAAGTACACTGATAGTGATGAGACTGTTCAATGATCTCAAACTAAGTACACTGATAGTGATGAGACTTTTCAATGATCTCAAACTAAGTACACTGATAGTGATGAGACTTTTCAATGATCTCAAACTAAGTACACTGATAGTGATGAGACTTTTCAATGATCTCAAACTAAGTACACTGATAGTGATGAGACTTTTCAATGATCTCAAACTAAGTACACTGATAGTGATGAGACTTTTCAATGATCTCAAACTAAGTACACTGATAGTGATAGAATGCTCTTGGAATCTACATCTCTTCTCTATTCCTTACTTTTCTCTAATCCTTTAAATTGTTAAGCTAGAATTTCATTTTCTTCAGTTTTACTGCGGCTCAAATGACCTATATATATCTATCTATAGCAAGAGCCGTGAAACCCTTAAAAGCCCAAACAGATAGTTGTATTTATTTATAATCACGATTGATATTATGACAAAGTTTGTAAATAATAACCACTTATTATTATTATTATTATTATTATTATTATTATTATTATTATTATTATTATTATTATTATTATTATTATTATTATTATTATTATCATTATTATTATTATCATTATTATTATTATTATTATTATATTATTATTATTATTATTATTATTATTATTATTATTATATTATTATTATTATTATTATTATTATTATTATTATTATTATTATTATTATTATTATTATTATTATTATTATTATTATTATTGGAATAATAAAAATCAACAAACAAAAATAAATGAACAAAATATTTTCTCGTATGTTTTATTTTCTTTCATTGTGGTCTAGAGGTATGATACTCGTCTTTGGACTGGAAGGCCAGGGATTGAATTCCTCTCTGAGCAGCACATTTTTTAATCCTTGGAAAAGAATCCTTACTCACATTCTCTCACTATACTCAGGTGTAAAATGAATACATGGCTTTTTTTAACGACGTCGCTGTTGGGGAAAAAATTGTAATATCGCCTAACAGATATCAAGTCTCGTCCTACATGTTTAAGTATTGTTGTTGGCTTGGAACCCCATGTAAATTGCCTTGAACACGTTTAGTGGATATTACGCTTGTTATAAATGATCAAGGTTTTATTTTTCCATTGTAGAGTTATGTTACCATGTGATCTTATGGCATATGCAAAAGGTGCTGATTTGGCACCTTATGTTCTACCAAATGGTGCTGCTTTGGCACGTTATGTTCTACCAAATGGTGCTGATTTGGCACCGCATGATCTACCAAATGGTGCTGCTTTGGCACCTTATGTTCTACCAAATGGTGCTGCTTTGGCACCATATGTTCTACCAAATGGTGCTGCTTTGGCACCTTATGTTCCAGCAAATGGTGCTGATTTGGCACCGCATGTTCCACCAAATGGTGCTGCTTTGACACCTTATGTTCTTCTATAAGTAAGTAAGCAAATGTTTCTGCTCAAAGTTTAAAGAAAGAAATAACAAGTCATATGGAATGTAAGCTTTGATTTAACTAACGAAGACGAAGGATGAGGATGTTTCGGGTTTCCCCTTTATCAATGAAACACTAAAGACGAATGAGTGATGTAGGCGGAAGTTGTGAGCATTTTAACTAAAGGTATACCATTAATATTCCTTATTTCCCAGACCGGGTAGATCATTATTTATGATGTAAAATTGGTAGCAAATATTTAAAAATAAATATGAACATGTGAATGAGTACCTGCCGGGAGGCAATGGTGGATTTTGGAAGAGTGTTAGTACAAAAATGATGCCTAACAGACAACTGGTACTGAATAAATAAAAATTTGTCTCCGTGTGGTCTGTTGGGGGAATAGATGAAGTATTGGGAAGCGCATTCCGCATGGGTCGTCTATGAAAATACATTGGCATCACCTTCTCAAAGGACTTGAAATGGGGGAAACACATTAACAAAATAACCCAAAAGGCAAGCTCCACCCTCGCGTTTCTCCGCCGAAATCTTAGCCACTCCCCAACGTCATGCAAACAAAACGCCTACATCGCACTTGTGAGATCACAATTGGAATACGGAGCAGTTGCCTGGGACCCCTACCTGAAAGAGGATATTCAAAAACTTGAGAGAGTCCAGAGACAAGGCGCCGGTTCATAACTGGGAACTATAAGAGCAGAACCCAGGATGCATGACAAAAATGTTAGAAGAAAGAAACCTCATCAGCCTCCAACAAAGAAGAAAAGAAACCCGTCTGTCATTCATGTTCAAGATTATAACAGATCAAATACCATCAATAAAGGCAGACTCCTTTTTCACGCCACGACCAAACAAAAGAAAAATCCGAGCACTTACTTTTGCCAACCACATAACTGAAAACCCCATTGAGAGATACGCCACAAACAATTCGAACTTCTTCAAAATCCCACAGACAAGAACACAAAACTACAGAAATTCTTTCTTCATTAGAACTATCTCGGAGTGGAATGGGCTGGATGAACTGGTCATCATGGCACCACACCTAAACGATTTCAAGGCCCGACTGACATGGGCCCGCGCCCAATGAGGACGCCGCACAAATACAACCAGACCATTGTTTTCTTCAGCGCCAACCATACAGATACAGAATGTGAGTTAAGAGCTTTTTTGAAGGGCTCAACCATGCGCCTCTCAGAGCGAGACTCGAACACAAGACCTTCTGATCCGAATGCTTGTGTCATACCACTACAGCAGCTTTAGTTCTCCGTGTTCTTGTTATAATCCAATTTCGTTCACGGCTTATGACATCTGGACATCCTTCCAGTTCCAGACATGGAGCTGACCATCCTACTGATGTTGATGCGTGGCCGTCGAAAACCCAAGGCCTGATCGTAGCAATCGTTTAGTTATAGCCTGACACGGAGACCAAAAAGACAGGCATTTTGAAGTCATTATTTGTTTTTTTGCACCGCCTAGTGAGTTGTCGTTAGTAGAGCTCATGGAAACAAGTGGTCTCATTGGTTGAACTATTGAATACAACTCACGATTTGTTTTCTTTTGTGGCCAAAGACTGGCATTTTGACGTCCTTTTTAGGTCAGTATCAGGCCATAGCTTTACGAATGCCACGGTATCAGGCCGTAGCCATCGTTAACTTATAGCCTGACATTGACCTAAAAAGGACGTCAAAATGCCAGTCTTTGGCCACAAAAGAAAACAAATCGTGAGTTGTATTCAATAGTTCAACCAATGAAATAACTTGTGTCCATGAGCTCTACTAACGATAACTCACTAGGCGGTGCAAAAACAAAATAATGACGTCGAACTGCCAGTCCTTTTGGGTTCCAGTATCAGGCTATAACATAACGATGGTTACGCTGATACTGACCAAAATATGACGTCACAAAAGAAGATGACGATCACCAAACGAATATGAAAAGTGAGTTGTTGTTAGAAGTACTCACGGAAACACATGAGTCTATTGGTTGAGCTGTTGATTACAACTCACAATGGGGTTCAACAGTCGTGACGTCACTTCCTTCGTAATGACACATAGCAACTGGTTCTAAACTATCAGAACAATGGTGGACGTCATTATCTCCATTACTGCCCTTATGAAATATTTCTCTGACGAGCATAAAAGTGTATCCAGAGGAGAAAAATATTATAAATCTGATCATGTTTTGACTTTTATACATTCTGATCACATGACATGGGGAAACGTTCTAGCAATATGAAGGAAAAAAAGTACCGATTTTTTTCGTTTAGAACCAAGCTGATGGTTGCTAGCGGACGTGACATCAGACTATTGATTCCAATTATCACACGATTTTCTCGATCATATTATAAACGTTTAAGTTTACACATAGTTTTCTGCTCTTCTTCTATTGATCAAGCGGTAGAACAGTTGTTAATTTTACTTATACACATATCATCGATAGAAAAATCGGTGTAGTTCGCTATGTTTACCAATCACTGCCATTGTCGTTTACATTTTGACGACTGTCCGAGAGGCGTGGTTATCTAGGTTTCTATAGCATTGCCTTTATTCATTCATCAGGGTCTATTTCAAGGGAAGACTGGAATAACCCAGCGTCAGCCGCAGTGCAGCACATTGAGCTAGGACGAGGTGACTTGCTCAACGCCACACAGCGCAGTGGGTATTTGAACCTAGGTACGCAGGAAAGATCTAAGAACTACCGCTGGGCCACGCTGCCCCTCGCAAAGCTCATAGTCTGTGGCACAGACTCCCGTCCTGCGTTATCTGTGGTCTGTGGCTCCGCGTGCTGGGCAGTGTTGCCAGGTGCCTTTGCAGAAATCCCGCCAACTTTATGCCAGAAATCCGCCAAATTCGCTAACGTTATTCTACTTCACCTGCGACATTTGCCCAAGATCCGCCAAAAATCCGCCATTTGCATGACGTAACGATAGTAGGTAAGTATAGACTTAATACCCGATCCTCGACCGCTGTATAAACGTAACACACCATTCCCACCTCACTTACGCCGCGGTCGTTTAAACGTAACACACCTTTTCCAAGTGACACGGCATCAGTTGTAGAAACGTAACACAGACCCGACCTTGATTCAGTAAAAATTCCATTGTGTTCTTTATGAAATAAAAGCCGAAGTTTGATTGGTTGATATTATTAGTTTCAGCCAATCAGCAAACAGTTTATTTAAGCTGTTTGGGTTGAGTATGAGGCTAGTTATTGACGTATGAAATGACGCGATCAAACCCGAGTGACGCTATATGTTAGCTACGTCATTCAAACTTGCTAGGAAAGTACTGGGAACCGGTCGTTATTTCCCGTTGACCCCAATGCGGTAGGCCATGGCTATTTGATTAAAAACACCAATAATCAACAATAACGTGTTGTCTTAGAATAAAAATTGTGCTACTTACCTAGTTACAACTGATTCCTTTTTAAAGACATGAAGATTCGGAGTTTCGATTTTGTTTTAGCGGGAGTTAGAATATCGGGTATTGTTTTTACCTTCCGTTAATCTGAATTAGGTTGTGTAATAGTACACTCACAAAAAGAAGGGGGGAGGGGAAGAAGAAATAGACGTGATTGCTATATTTACTTTTTTAAAGTATTGATATACCAATCATCAAAAATGTATAAAAGTCAATACATGATCATATTTATGTTTTTCTCCTCTGGATACACTTTTATGCTCGTCGGAGAAGTATTTCATAAGGGCGTCTGCCATTGTTCTGATAGTTTTGAACCAGTCACTAAGTTACGAGGGAAATGACGTCACGAATGTTGAACACTAATTTACACTCCATTTTACACCGAGTTAAGCAAATGACCCATGAACCCAGTAGTTCAAAGTGTAAAGTTTAAATTTTAAGTTCACTTCCGCTAGCGCTTGAGTAAGTCCGCTAAGTTTGTTTTGATTTGATGGGAGGGCATGAGAATTAGAGTTGTCCTTGCTACCTATCCGAGTAAATAAATAATTGATCTAGATTGAATGAAGAACACTGACACTCGAGATGAAGAGGAGAATCTGCCTGCATTGAATGATGAGCCCAGTCGTGTGTTAGATTTAGATCAATTTTGTGTCAGTCTGACATAATCGCGCACACAATAAATTACACACCGACTAGACTAGACGTCTATCAACAGCTTGATTTCTATTCCATGACTATGACTAGATATGATTATTGTTATCTGAATTGAACGTCTCGTCAAGCCCAGGAAATCAGCCACTGAGTCACAATCACAGTAAACTGAAGGCAATTACAAGGCAGGTGTCATAATAATGGTCTAATTTTAGTTTCTTGTAGTATTTAGATGTTATCTTTTTTTTCTTCTTCTTTTTGCCTGTCATGAGATGGGGTGAGAACATTTCTTATCTATAGTTCTTTTTTTTTTCTTCTTCTTTTTGCCTGTCATGGGATGGGGTGAGAACATTTCTTATCTAGTTCTTTTTTCTCTCTTCTTTTTGCCTGTCATGGCGATGGGGTGAGAACATTTCTTATCTCTATAGTTCTTTTTTCTCTCTTCTTTTTGCCTGTCATGGGGATGACCGTACCACCACTACCACCACACCATCATCCCTACCACCACTCCCACCACACCATCATCCCTACCACCACTACCACAAACACCATCATCCACACACTACACCCACCACACCTAACCACACACCCACCATCATCCCTACCACCACTACCACCACACCATCATCCCTACCACCACTACCACCACACCATCATCCCTACCACCACTACCACCACACCATCATCCCTACCACCACTACCACAAACCCCACTCCACCTACCACCACACACACTACCACACACACCATCATCCCTACCACCACTACCACCACACCATCATCCCTACCACCACTACCACCACACCATCATCCCTACCACCACTACCACAAACACCATCATCCCTACCACCACTACCACAAACACCATCATCCCTACACCAACCACACCCACAAACAACCAATCATCCCTACCACCACTACCACCAACATCACTACCACACTACCACACACCACATCCTACACACTACCACACACCTCAACCCTACCACCACTACCACCACACCATCATCCCTACCACCACTACCACACACCATCATCCCTACCACCACACCACATAACACCACCATCCCAACCACCACTACCACCACACCATCATCCCTACCACCACTACTACAAACACCATCATCCCTACAACCACTACCACAAACACCATCATCCCTACCACCACACCATCATCCCTACCACCACTACTACAAACACCATCATCCCTACCACCACTACCACACACATCATCCCTACCACCACTAACCACAAACACCATCATCCCTACCACCACACCACTAAACAACACCATCATCCCTACCACCACTACCACAAACACCATCATCCCTACCACCACTACCACAAACACCATCATCCCTACCACCACTACCACCACACCATCATCCCTACCACCACTACCACCACACCATCATCCCTACCACCACTACCACCACACCATCATCCCTACCACCACTACCACAAACACCATCATCCCTACCACCACTACCACAAACACCATCATCCCTACCACCACTACCACAAACACCATCATCCCTACCACCACTACCACCACACCATCATCCCTACCACCACTACCACCACACCATCATCCCTACCACCACTACCACAAACACCATCATCCCTACCACCACTACCACCACACCATCATCCCTACCACCACTACTACAAACACCATCATCCTACACTCACACACATCATCCCCACATCCACCATCCTCCACACCCACCATCCATCACCACAACCACTCCACCACACCATCATCCCTACCACCACTACCACCACACCTCATCCCTACCACCTACCACCAACACACCCATCCCTACCACCACTACCACCACACCATCATCCTACCACCACTACCACAAACACATCATCCCTACCACCACTACCAACCAACACATCACCTACCACCACTACACAAACCCATCATCCCACACCACAACACCACAACCACATCCTACACCACTACACACACCATCATCCTCCACCACTACCACAAACACCATCACCCCTACCACCACTACCACACACACCTCCATCCCTACCACCACTACCACACACATCATCCCCTACACCACTACCTACAAACACCATCATCCCTACCACCAACTACCACAAACACACCATCATCCTACCACCACTACACCACACCATCATCCCTACACCACTACACAAACACCATCATCCCTACCACCACTACCACACACCATCATCCCTACCACCACTACCACAAACACCATCATCCCTACCAACCACTCCCAACACACATCATCCCTACCACACTACACACACATAACACCATACACACTACCACAACCACCACTACCACACACCATCATCCTACCACCATACCACACACACCAACTCCATACCCCACACCATCTCCCTACCACACACACCATCATCCCACCACCACTACACACAACACCATCATCCCTACACCACATACCACAAAAACCATCATCCTACCAAAACACATACCACAAACCATCATTCCCTACCAACAACAACTACACAAACACCATCACCTACCACCACTAACCAACACACACCATCATCCCTACACCACTACACACCATCATCCTACCAACTACCCACATATTACCACCACTACCACAACACCATCATCCCTACCACCACTACCACAAACACCATTCCCTACCACTACCACAAACACCATCATCCTACCACACTACACCATCATCCTACCACACTACCACAACACATTCCCTACCACACATACACATCACCAACACACATCATCCCTACACCACTTCCACACACCATCATCCTACCACCACTACACAAACACATCACCCCTACCACAACACCATCACCTCACCACTACCCACACCATCTCCCTACCACACAAACACACACCATCATCCCTACCACCACTACCACACAACACCATCATCCCTACCACCACAACACCATATCACCCTACACCACTACCACCAACACACATCATCCCTACACCATACACACACCATATCTACACACTACAAACACCATATCCCTACCACACTACCACAAAACATCATTACACACTACCACACACATCTACCTACAACTCACAAACATATCCTACCACACTACCACAACTCATCCCTACCACCATACCACAAACCCATATCCTACCACAACCACACACCAATCATCCCTACCACACAATACAACAACACATCATCTAACACTACACAACACCATATCTACCACCTACCCAACTATCCTCCACACTACACAACACATCATCCCTACCACCTATAACACCCTCACCTACACATACCACAACACATCATCCCTATACAACACCACTACCACCACACCATATCCTACACTCATACACCATATCCTACAACTACAACACCATCATCCCTACCACACACACTACACCCACACAACACCATCATCCCTACACCACTACCACCACACCTCATCCCTACCACCACTACCAAAACACCATATCCTACCACACTACCAACACCATCATCCCTACCACCACTACCACAACACCATCATCCCTACCACCACTACCACAACACCATCATCCCTACCACCACTACCACAAACACCACTACCACCACACCACAACACCACTACCACCACACCATCACCCCTACCACCACTACCACAAACACCACCACCACCACACCATCATCCCCACCACCACTACCACCACACCATCATCCCTACCACCACTACCACAAACACCACCACCACCACCACATCATCATCCCTACCACCACTACATCATATAATATGGCGTCGCAGAAAACCTCCAATACGGTCCAAAAAATCTCATATGATGATGGTTACAAGTTATTTTGACATTTGGGATGGGCTGATAAAACTGTTAACAGAATATTGAGACACTTGTGCACGTCTGATTTACACGTTTTTTATTTAGCCCTGTTCAAATACAGACAAATCAAAACAACCCATGCCCCATCCAGTTAAACCTTACGCTTGCTTAGGTCATAAGGCGTGCACAAGTGTCTCAATTTTCTGTAAACAATGTTATCGGCCCATCCCAAATGTCAAAATAACTTGTAGACATCAAGATGATGATGACAACAACAACAACAATAATAATAATGATAATAATAATAATAATAATGATAATAATAATAATAATAATAATAATAATAATAATAATAATAATAATAATAATAATAATAATAATAATAATAATAATAATAATAATAATTTGGCGTTCCTGTTGGCGTCACCAATGAATTTGGCCCTTGAATGATGAGTTTTATCCACCTGGTGGATGTTATGAGTATTTTAACTAAATGCTTTGCATCGACACCGTGCAATTTGGTGAGTTATGGTTACATTCGCATGACTGTTAGACGTGCAAGGTTGATACAACCGTCATTAGGCAAACCGTACCTCGGTTCCATTTCATGCGACATGTGATGTTTTGAACAAGTGGGAGTCGTCTCTTGCGTCATTGACCCAGGCAAGTCTGACCTCGCGGCTATCACGTGATCGCACATAGAACTGTTAATACTCACTCAATTAACTGAAATCGGTCAATTTGTCAAATTCAAATATTTTTTAAAAGGAAAGAAACAATTGAAGAAAGAAATAATTCATGAACCGTAGTCGAATGACCGTAAAGTTAATTAGGAATGTTCCACATCGCTGCGTATAGCTAATGAGCCGTTTATATTAAGGATGGATATATTGCCAAGGCTAAGCGACGCTTTTAGAATTGCCGTGTCTGAACACATCCCAGTGTGTTTTCACACAGCATTCGTGAAATTATTTTCCCTTTCCAAAGCTGTCGTGATCCCAATGGTAGCCAATTTTAACTGAGCCGCTGAACATTAAATTAAATATATTACTTATTATTTACTTATGATTTTCACTGTTTCGTCTAAGCCAGAATTGGCCAAATTTATTACCTGGAGGACAGTAAAAGTATGAAAAAGAAAATTTCGAACACCGGAAGTGCGTTATGTAGACACTTTCAAATCGAAAGTTAAATGATTGCTACAAGCACATCTCGATTGCCTCATGTTGTAAACAAACTGGTTGACCGTTTCTAGTTTCTTCACTGATTGGGTACTTAATTATAAGGAACAATGGTAATTAGCCTAATTAATTCCCGCACAAATTAGTTTTCTGCCATTGTTTTGCTCAAGCGAGCTTGCTGTTTACCTTTCATTTTGATTCTTAGGATTTTTCCGCTGCGACGAATTACGAAGTTTCAGTCAATTTTTATAGAGCTCATTTACAGGTCTAAGCACAAACACAACCGCCGTAAGCCATGCCTTATAAGTCAGAGCCCACGATCTAGACAGGGCCTACATGAGATGGTCCCTATGAATTAGGCCCCAGGCCTTGTAAATCCGGGCCCACGATCTAGACAGGGCCTACATGAGATGGACTATATGAATTAGAGGCTCCATTTGGCGCTCCTGTTGGGCGTCACCAATGAATTAGGCCCTTGAAGGATGAGTTTTATCCAGCTGGTGGATGTTATGAGTATTTTAACTAAATGCTTTGCATCGACGTCCTTGAAGTTTGGTGCGTTAAAGTACAAATTGTCATTTGCACGACTTTCGACGTGCAAGGTTGATGCAACCGTAATTAAACAAACCGTACCATGGTTCCATTTCATGCGGCATGACGCCAATAGCCCCATCCAATCGTAAGGATCGGACCACGTGATTTGTGTAGGATAAAACACGGAGTGCGCACCAACAATATTCATAATTCATCTCCCATTGAATTGTGACGACTCTATCTATCTCACCAGTAGCTCATCGGTGTTCAGTGTTGGTGATAATTCGTGTGTGCCGCATTCTAACGATGAAGTTGACAACGTTGATTAGAAAGTCTTTGATCATAATAATTTATTGTTAATTATTTTATTATAATAATTATTAATTATTGTTATGTATTATTATTATTAATTATTATTATTATTATTATTATTATTATTATTATATTATTATTATTATTATTATTATTATTATTATTATTATTATTATTATATTATTATTCATTATCATTATCATTATCATATCTATTATCATATATATTATTGTTATTATTATTATTATAATTATTTATATTATTATTATTATCATTATTATTATTATTATTTATTATTATTATTATTATTATTATTATTATTATTATTATTATTATTATTATTATTATTATTATTATTTATTATTATATATTATTATTATTATTATATAATTATTATTATTATTATTATTTTATTATTATTATTATTATTATTAATTATCATAATACATCATATATAAAGATATACTTGCATATAACAAATCCATTTCATTGCAATTAACATTTTAAAAATACGTTACTAATAACAATGATTTTTTTCATTAAATATATATTAAAAACTTTCAGAAAATGATTATTAATTATAATTATTCTATCATTTCTGTCTTTCTATCTATCTATATTATCTCTCTTCTATCTATCCTTACTATCTATCTATCTATCTATCTATCTATCTATCTATCTATCTATCTTCTACTCTTCTCTTATCTCTCTCTCTCTCTCTTTCATACTATCTATCTATCTATCCATTATGTCTATCTATATATCTATCTATCTTGCCTATCTATCTCTCTATATATCTTCTGTCTATCTATTTATCTCATTCTCTACTCATCTATCTATCTTCTAATATCTATCTTCTATCTATTATCTTCTTCTATCTATCTATCTATCTATCTATCTATCTATCTATCTATCTATCTATCTATCTATCTATCTATGTATCTATCTATCTATTTATCTATCTATCTGTCTATCTGTCTATCTATCTCTCTATCTATCTGTCTATCTCTCTATCTATCTGTCTATCTATCCCAATCTCGCTCTGTGGATGTGTTGTGTCTGTGTGTGTGGTGTGTGTGTGTTGTGTCTGTGTGTTGTGTGTGTGTGTGTGTTGTGTGTGTGTGTGTAGACGTGTTAGTCTAGGACTTACCATCTTGGAAGTGTATCATATTGATATTGATTAAACAACTTTTTACGTACGTTTTTTCATTTCTCGCCAATAAAACTGTGTGGGAGTGTAATCACATAGATAATGTGTGGGCGTGTAATCACATAGATAATGTGTGGGAGTGTAATCACATAGATAATGTGTGGGAGTGTAATCACATAGATAATGTGTGGGTGTAATCACATAGATAATGTGTGGGAAGTAATCACATAGATAATGTGTGGGAGTGTAATCACATAGATAATGTGTGGGAGTGTAATCACATAGATAATTGTGGGAGTGTAATCACATAGATAATGTGTGGAGTGTAATCACATAGATAATGTGTGGGAGTGTAATCACATAGATAATGTGTGGAGTGTAATCACATAGATAATGTGTGGGAGTGTAATCACATAGATAATGTGTGGGAGTGTAATCACATAGATAATGTGTGGAGTGTAATCACATAGATAATGTGTGGGAGTGTAATCACATAGATAATGTGTGGGAGTGTAATCACATAGATAATGTGTGGGAGTGTAATCACATAGATAATGTGTGGGAGTGTAATCACATAGATAATGTGTGGGAGTGTAATCACATAGATAATGTGTGGGAGTGTAATCACATAGATAATGTGTTGGTAAAGAAGATCGTCCCCATCACCGTTACCATCATCTTCTTCTTCTTCTTCTTCTTCTTCTTCTTCTTCTTCTTCTTCTTCTTCTTCTTCTTCTTCTTCTTCTTCTCTTCTTCTTTTCTTCTTCTTCTTCTTCTTCTTCTTCTTCTTCTTCTTCTTCTTCTTTCTTCTTCTTCTTCTTCTTCTTCTTCTTCTTCTTCTTCTTCTTCTTCTTCTTCTTCTTCTCTTCTTCTTCTTCTTCTTTCTTCTTCTTCTCTTCTTCTTCTTCTTCTTCTTCTTCTTTCTTCTTCTTCTTCTTTCTTTCTTCTTCTTTCTTCTTCTTCTTCTTCTTCTTCTTCTTCTTCTTCTTCTTCTCTTCTTCTTCTTCTTCTTCTTCTTCTTCTTCTTCATTATTATTATTATTATTATTATTATTATTATTATTATTATTATTATTATTATTATTATTATTATTCCCCTTAAATAGAGAATCCAGACTACAGTTGACATTTATGAATTTCACGACACACGCACACAAATACACACACACACGCACACACACACACGCGCACACACACACGCGCACACAAACACACACACACATATTCATAATACACTCAGTGATCATTTCACAGGGGAAGAAAGAGTGTTGTAGCCGGGTGTCTGTTCTTGGTGTTTGAATTGCCAGTGTGTTGTTGTGGCCTCTTGTTTGTCGGGTTTTTAGTTGTTGTGTGTTGCTGTGGCCTCTTGTTTGTCGGGTTTTTAGTTGTTGTGTGTTGCTGTGGCCTCTTGTTTGTCGGGTTTTTAGTTGTTGTGTGTTGCTGTGGCCTCTTGTTTGTCGGGTTTTTAGTTGTTGTTTGTTGCTGTGGCCTCTTGTTTGTCGGGTTTTTTTAGGTTGTTTGTTTGTTGTGTGGTCTCCTCTTGTTTGTCGGGTTTTTAGTTGTTGTGTGTTGCTGTGGCCTCTTGTTTGTCGGGTTTTTAGTTGTTGTTTGTTGTTGTGGCCTCTTGTTTGTCGGGTTTTTAGTTGTTGTTTGTTGTTGTGACCTCTTGTTTGTCGGGTTTTTAGTTGTTGTTTGTTGTTGTGCTCTTGTTTGTTTTGTCGGTGTTTTTAGTTGTTTGGTTGTTTTTGTCTGTGGCCTCTTGTTTGTCGGGTTTTTAGTGTTGTTTGTTGTTGTGGCCTCTTGTTTGTCGGGTTTTTAGGTGTTGTGTGTTGCTGTTGGCCTCTTGTTTGCCGGGTTTTTAGTTGTTGTGTGTTGCTGTGGCCTCTTGTTTGTCGGGTTTTTAGTTGTTGTTTGTTGTTGTGACTTCTTGTTTGTCGGGTTTTTAGGTGTTGTTTGTTGTTGTGACCTCTTGCTTGTCGGGTTTTTAGGTGTTGTTTGTTGTTGTGGCCTCTTGTTTGTCGGGTTTTTAGTTGTTAGTATAATGTAGTTGGGAAGTTTGATCGTGGCCTTCGTAAAGTTATGGCCTGATACTGAAATGACGTCAAAATGCCAGTCTTTTGCCACAAAAGAAAACAAATCGTGAGTTGTATTCAAGAGTTCAGCCAATGAAATAACTTGTTTCCATGAGCTCTACTATACTAACGACACCTCACTAGGCGGTGCGAAAAACAAATAATGACGTCAAACTGCCAGTCCGTTTGGATTTCAGTATCAGGCTATGACATAACGATGTCTACGGCAAAAACCAAATAATGACGTCAAACTGCCAGTCCTTTTGGATTTCAGTATCAGGCTATGACATAACGATGGCTACGGCAAAAAACAAATAATGACGTCAAACTGCCAGTCCTTTTGGATTTCAGTATCAGGCTATAACATAACGATGGCTACGGTTTGATGCAGGTGTCGCCTGTATTGATTATTTGGAAAGTATATATCTTGTTTCCTATCCATCTATCTATCTATCTATCTATCTATCTATCTATCTATCTATCTATCTATCTATCTATCTATCTATCTATCCATCCATCCATCCATCCATCCATCCATCATCTATCTATCTATCTATCTATCTATCTATCTATCTATCTATCTATCATCTATCTATCATCTATCTATCTATCTATCTATCTATCTATCTATCTATCTATCTATCTATCTATCTATCTATCTATCTATCTATCTATCTATCTATCTATCTATCTATCTATCTATCTATCTATCTATCTATCTATCTATCTATCTATCTATCATCATCTATCTTATCTATCTATCTATCTATCTATCTATCTATCTATCTATCTATCTATCTATCTATCTATCTATCTATCTATCCATCCATCCATCCATCCATCCATCCATCCATCCATCCATCATCCATCATCCTATCATCCATCCATCTACCCATCCATCTATCATCCTATCATCATCCATCCATCCATCATCCATCCATCCATCCATCCATCCATCCATCCATCATCATCCATCCATCCATCCATCATCATCCATCCATCTCATCTATCATCTATCTATCTATCTATCTATCTATCTATCTGTCTATCTATCTATCTATCTATCTATCTATCTATCTATCTATCTATCTATCTATCTATCTGTCTATCTATCTCTCTATCTATCTATCTGTCTATCTCTCTATCTATCTGTCTATCTATCTCAATTTCGCTCTGTGCCTTCGTGGCGATTTTGCGTTTTGTTCTAGACCTAGGCTTTCTGTGAGTTTTGTTACGTTATTTTTATATGATTATTTGTTTGTTTTTCTCCTTTCAGCTCTATTTTGCACCATTTCGTTCTTGTTGATATCAGTTTTGGTGTAGTGATCCCATACTATGCTTGCATATTCGAGGATGAGTCTTACTATAGTTTTGTGGGCAAGTGTCTGAGTTTTGACGGGACAGCCACTCAGGTTTTGTATTAAAAAAGGCGCTTGTTTTGTTTGCCTCTGCTGTTATATTTGCGATGTGTCATTTCCATTTGAAGTTGTGGTAATATTTAGTCCTAGATATCTAGAAGATTTGACTTCCTCGAAGTTTTGGCCATAAAGGTGGTAGTCGTAGTTTACATGTGTGTGTTTTTTGTTTTTGTTTTTGTTTTTGTTTTGTTTGATATCGTGAGAACCTTGCATTTGCTTTCATTGAAGGTCATAAGCCACGACTTCTCCCAAGCTTCCAGTTTTGCCAATCAAGTCCTTGTTTAATTCAATTGAGTGGATTTGCTTGTTGAGTGCCGTGTCATCTGCAAATAGACGAACTTCAGATGTTAAGCCATCAAAGAGGTCGTTAATGAAAACAAGAAAAAGCAAAGAACATAGAACTGATCCTTGGGGGACTCCTAAAATTACTCCTTGTTGGCTTCTGTCGCTCAGAAATGATTCTGTCTATTTCAGTGTCTGACCAATTATCCAAACTTTCTGGATCTTGTAGAGAAGCCGGGTATCTGGTACTTTATCAAAAGCTTTCTCGAAATCAAGGAGTATCAGGTTGGTTTGTCCACCTTTGTCAAGTTCCAGCGAGAAGTCATCGACCATAGAGACTAGTTTTGTTTCACATGATCTGCCTTTTCTGAAACTGCGCTGAGCATCATTCAGTAATTTATTTGGCTCAAGATGATCGGTCATAGAGGATCTTACGATGAACTCCTGTAGTCTACAGCAAGTCAAGGAGATTGGGCAAAAAACTTGTAGCAATTTTCACCTTTTTATGGATTGGTTGTAGATAAGCATGTTTCCACATTTGGGGCACGACCCCTGATATAAGAGACATTTCAAATAGTTGAGACAGTGCAGGGCCGATCTCATTTGCTACCATTTTAAATGCCGTGGTGAAATATTGTCTCGTCCTGCTGTTTTTAGATTATTTAGCAGATTTCCAACGCTCTCAACGGATACACCAATCTCTAGCATAATTGGGTGTTTTGTTGTTTCTTGTCCTAGTGCGGCTATGTGGTCTAGTGGTATGACACTCGCTTTTGGACTGGAAGGTCCTGGATTCGAGCCTTGCTCGGCGCATAGTTGAGCCCTTGGAAAAGTCTCTTTACTCACTTTCTCTCACAATACTCAGGTGTAACATGAGTACCTGGCCGTTAACAGCATTGTGTCTGTCCGAAAAAAATTGGAATATCGCCTAAAAGGCGTCATGTACCGTCCTACATGTTAAATGTTGCTGTTGGCCAGGGACCCCTTGTAAGCACGTTTGAGCACGTTTAGTGGATATTGCGCCATATAAATGCTCTAGTTTTTTTTTTTTTTTTTTGTTTTTTTTTTTTAATGTTCTATCGTTTTGTTCAGTTGTAAAAGCGGAGCTGTCTAGAATGTTAGCCTTTTCTCTGCTATGAGTACATATGACATTCTGGTCTCTACGAGCTCTCATCGCCATCTTTGTGCGGCTATATGGTCCAGTGGTATAACACTCGCTTTCGGATCGGAAGGTCATGAGTTCGAGCCTCGCTCGGTGCATAGTTCAGTCCTTGGAGAAGGCTCTTTACTCACATGAGTTCCTGGCCATTAACAGCGTTGTGTCTGTCCGGAAAAAATGTAATATCACATAACAGGCGTCATGTCCCGTCCTACATGTTAAGTGTTGCTGTTGGGCAGGGAAAGATAATCAACACACGGTATTAAAAGTGAAAATTACTCACAAACCTGGATGGCAAAAAACAGTATCAATGACCTGAGTGACGTCAATTTAGTTCTACCTATAGATAGTGTGCGCTTGGCTGAGAAGCTCACAACATTGCCATCCGGAAGTATAACGGACCAACACACAAAACTGTGTGTATCCTTAAATGTTTTTATAGTCTGGTTAATAGAATTTAGTGAGAACTACTCAGAAATTGCGGATGACAAAAACAAAAAAACAAAAAAAAAAAAAACAAAACCCAATAACAAAGACCTGAGTGACATCAACAGCATTTTTTCTATTAAACGTTTAAAGGTAAATATTGTTTTGTGAGTTTGTTCGTTTTATCCGGCTGGCGAATGTTATGAGATTTTTAACTAGACGCATAGCATCTATACAGTAGCAAATAATAACACACGGTCTACTAATGGTTTTGATACATGACAATTATATCTATTCATTTGGCAATCAATGATCAAGCTAATCTCTATGGATGACTGAATGGTTGAAATACCTCATCATAGATACACTCAGCTCATGGCATTCTGTAAAAAATATATCATCATCATCATCATGACCATCATCATCATCATCATCATCATCATCATCATCATCATCATCATCATCATCATGACCATCATCATCATCATCATCATCATCATCATCATCATGGTCATCGTCATCATCATCATCATCATCATCATCATCATCATCATCATCATCATCATCATTATCATCATCATCATCATCATCATCATCATCATCATCATCATCATCATCATCGTCATCATAATAAATAATAATGCTGAAAACTTATATAGCGCTATAACTCCGAGACACCAGACTCTAAGCGCTTAAATTACAAATTACTTTGGCTGAAACATAATCATTCACACACACAAGCACACACACATACACACACACAAACACACACAAACATCACACAACACAAACTAAGCCTATCTTGCTTCTCATACCATCTACTAAAATCGAAACAGATATATTTTAAGCGAACGTTTAAAAATAGACAAAGATTCTTTTTCACGAATGCTCTGCGGTAAGGCGTTCCAAATAGAGGGTCCGAAATGAGAAAAGGATCTCATTCCAGCATTTTTCCGAATTTGAGGGACAACTAGTTTTGTGGAATCTCTGGCCGAACGTAAGGGGCGGGGTTTTGAATATCTTTCAATTAGTTCCGAAAGGTAGGAAGGGGCAGTACCTTCAAGACAAAACACAAGCTAAAACACATACACTAAACATACACTAAAACACAAGCTTGGAAATTAATCCATTTCTCAACAGGCAGCCAATGCAGGTCATGAAGTAGAGGTCCGGTAGAATCGCAGCTAAGCTTCATGATAACTAGTCTGGCAGCGCTGTTTTGGACAATCTGAAGACGTCTCAGATTATATTGCGAAACGCCAAACAACAGAGCATTACAATAATCCAATTTCGATAGTACGAGGGAAACAACCAGGTGTTTGG
Organism: Berghia stephanieae; assembly: GCF_034508935.2. NCBI lineage: Eukaryota > Metazoa > Mollusca > Gastropoda > Nudibranchia > Aeolidiidae > Berghia > Berghia stephanieae. The sequence goes on along the minus strand of NC_088370.1, from coordinate 43,995,158 downwards.
TCACATCCTCAGATGTGAACCGTCTAATGGAAGCAATCTTTTTTAGTTGGAAAAAGAGAGATCTAACCAAATTATTAACCTGATGCTCCATCGATAGTCCAAGAGTCCAAGAATGTGCCAAGGTTTTTCACTTTGTCAACAATTTGAATGGAGGCATCCCCCAGCTTCAAATCTGTTTCACTTTTCCTGTGACATGTCAAGAAATAGAACAGACCATCAAACATGTAAAAAACGGTAAGGCTGCTGGCATTGATGGAATATACCCTGATATGATAACCCATCTGGGTCCAGAGGGAATTCGGTGGCTAGCAGAGACAATGACTGATATCATAGAAAAGGGCACCTACCAAAAATCTGGAAACACGCCAAAGTGATTGCAATACTAAAACCTGGCAAACCCGCAACAGAACCATCCAGCTACAGACCCATCTCCCTCCTCAGCTGCCTATATAAACTTTTAGAAAGAATTATTCTAACAAGAATCACCCCATACATCGACCCAATCATACCTGTCGAACAAGCAGGTTTCAGGCCAAAGAGAGGAACAACAGAACAAGTCCTTGCATTAACAACACAGAGTCTGGTTTCGAGAAGGGACTAAAAACTGGAGCAGTACTGATAGACCTTTCCGCTGCGTATGACACCGTCTGGACAACAGGACTAATGTATAAACTAGCAAAAGCCATCCCTTGAAGGAAAATATTAAAGACTCTCTCATATATGACCAGCACTAGACACGTCCGTGTACTTCTAGGGGCAAACAAAAGTAAAGCCTATAAAATAAGAAATGGTGTACCACAGGGCTCAGTCATTGCACCAACATTATTTAATGTTTACATCAGTGACATGCCAAAAACAAGATCACACCAACTTGGCTACGCAGATGATTGGGCTCTCACTTGCCAATCAAAAAACTGGAAAGAAATTGAAAATGAACTGAGCCATGACACCTCAACCCTCAAAAGTTACTTTGATAAATGGTACTTAAGAATGAACACCACCAAATCAGTGGCCACAATTTTCCACCTGAACAACCAAACGGCAAATAAACCCCTCCAAGTAAAAGTCGGTAACACAATACTACCAAGCGACGATAACCCCAAATATCTTGGACTCACTTTAGACAGACAACTAACGTACAGAAAACATCTCGAGAACTGTGCAAATAAAGTCGAAAAACGAAACTGCCTTCTCAGAAAAGTTGCTGCCACATCATGGGGAGCATCCCAAACAGTATTGAGGACAACAGCGCTTGGACTCTGCTATAGTGCGGCTGAGTATTGTGCCCCAGTATGGACAAGGAGCTCACATACAAACAAACTGGACACCAAATTAAGAGAACCATGCGAGTAATAGGCGGCTGTATAAAAACCACACCAACACAATGGCTCCCAGTTACCAGCGCAATAGCCCCCCCCCCCCCCCACACCTAAGAAGAGCACTGTCAAATCAAAAAGAGCTAAACAAGGCCCACTCAATATTGGCAATAAATACCCCCCTGGCAAAAATAGTAAAAGACGCCCCACAAACAAATCGATTTATGTCCCGAAGACCCTTCCACAAATCCGGAATAGAAAACCTTGACATCACCACTGCCTGGATCAATGAATGGCAATTAAACCTGCCAAATAATGGACAATTCATTACCAACCCCACTCTGCGCCTTCCTGATTTTAAAACAGCAAAAAGAAAACACTGGGTCACCACGAACCGACTTAGAACCAACCATGGTCGCAGTAAATAAAGCCTCTATCGATGGAGACTCATTGACTCACCAATCTGCCAATACTGCAAAGGGGCACGTCAAACCATCGATCATCTAGTCCTGCAATGCCCAGTAACAAAATTAGAAGGGGGGTATGAAACGATCTTTGAAGCCGGAGATGACCTGACATCATGGATCGACAAACATAATCTGGAGGTGTGGCCATACGCTACTACTACTACTACTTTTCCACTTCCTGTTCCCCACTTACAGCACCTCCGTCTTATCATCATTCAGTTTCAGTCTGTTCTCATTCATCCATTTCTTAACACTTTGGATACAATTTTTACTATCGGCTGATACTTCTTGTAAGTTTCTCTTATTGGAGACGCAGTACAATTGCGTATCATCAGCGTGTTGATGGTAAGACAAACCGAAACTTTTTATGATTTTAGACAGAGGGCCAACGTACAAAACAAAAAGAACGGGTCCAAGTACTGAACCCTTGGGAACCCACCCCACAATCAAGAAAGATTTCCTCAGATCTATATTCATCCACGGTAATAATCTGTTAACGATTAAACAAATATGATCTAAACCAACCAAGCGCTGCACCAGACACGCCATAAGTAATTTCAAGACGTTTGAGAACAAGATTGTGATCAATAGTATCAAAAGCAGACGATAGGTCAAGCAAATTCAGCAAAGAACATGAACCATTGTCTATAACAAAGAGGAGATCATTAACAACCCTAACAAGTGCGGATTCCGTCGAATGATGTTGCCTATAAGCAGACTGAATCTTTTCTTCAAGACAATTATTTTTAAGATGAGACAGTAATTGTTTCAAAACAAGCTTTTCTAAGATTTTAGAGAGAAAAGGAAGATTAGAGACAGGGCGATAGTTTTTTAAGTTCTCTTTATCTAGATCAGGTTTTTTCAAAAGGGGTTTGACATGAGCAACTTTGTAAATGTCTGGTACAGCACCTGACTGCAACGAATTCTTAACAATACATGTAAATGGTGTTGAAATTACATCAATGCACTTTTTTAGAATGGCAGTATTTAAGGGGTCTAAATCACAACTTTTAGTTGGAGACGACATAATGCAATCACATAAGTCAGCTTCAGTAATCATTGAAAAATGTGTTAACGAATCACCATGAAACGTGTCAAATGTTGTATGGATTGATTCAGATGAAAGTTCTTTCCTGATGATATCTGTATTTTCTTTAAAATATTGACCAAAGCGAGTTGGTAGATCTGCACGATCGATTAAGGATGGGAGAGCTGATTGCGTCTGTTGTCCCAGCAGTTCCTTGGTCAAGGCAAAGATTTGTCTCGAACTCCCGAAGTTTTTGAGGCTGTCTTCATAGAATTTCTTTTTGGCCCTGAAATTGACGGCTTTCGCATCATTTCTAGCCGCGATGTACCGCTTCTTATCGACAGCATCTCTGGACTTGAGCCATTTTCTTTCTGCCCGCCTCCTGGCTAATCCATTCAATTTCATTTCTGTATTATACCAGGGTGCTTGACGTCTCACTTTTACTGCTCTAGTTTTTAAGGGAGCATGCTTGTCCACTGTACCAACAATTGACTCGTGGAGACCATTCGCATCATGTTTATTTTTAACGTTATGGTCAAGGTCTTGTTTAAAAATGTTCATGTTTATATTCTTCATATTACGAGATGTTATCATCTTTTTTACTTCGTGCTTCATTGGAAATAAAACGCAAAAAAACAATTAAATGATGGTCAGAGATTAATTGATCAATATTTGAGACAGGTGAAGAGAGAGAATGTTCAATGTCTGTAATGACATGATCTATTGTGTGGCCATGGTTGTTTGTAGGACCGCTTACAAGTTGAATATAGTTGTTTGTGTCAATAATCTCCCGAAATACTTTCGATTCATTTTTGTTTCCGAAATAATCAATGTTAAAATCACCCATAAAAATATTATGATTTTTGTTTATAGACATAAATTCTCCGAACTCTGATAAAAAATCAATTGTTGACGTTTTTGTTTTGTTGGCATTTTGACGTCATTTTTTAGTCAGTGTCAGGCCATAACTTTACGAAGGCCACGGTTGGAACCATTTGGCTGTGTCGTGTGTGATAGTGTCTACAATATGTCATGTGTAACACGGCGTGTGTGCAGGTGGTCTGTCACATGTCATCAATCCACCCTTAACCGTGGTATGTTGGATTGATGGTCATGATGATGGTAATGATGATGATAATGGTGATGGTGATGATGATGATGATGATGATGATGATGGTGGTAATGGTAATGATGCTGATAATGGTGATGATGATGATGATGATGATGATGATGATGATGATGGTGATGATGATGATGGTGGTAATGGTAATGATGCTGATAATGGTGATGATGATGATGGTGGTAATGGTAATGATGCTGATAATGGTGATGATGATGATGGTGGTAATGGTAATGATGCTGATAATGGTGATGATGATGATGGTGGTAATGGTAATGATGCTGATAATGGTGATGATGATGATGGTGGTAATGGTAATGATGCTGATAATGGTGATGATGATGATGGTGGTAATGGTAATGATGCTGATAATGGTGATGATGATGATGATGATGATGGTGATGTATGATGATGATGTGAATGGTGATGATGATGATGGTGGTAATGGTAATGATGTGATATGGTGATGATGATGATGATGATGATGATGATGATGATGATGATGATGATGATGATGGTAATGATGATGGTGCTGATAATGATGATGGTGGTGGTGATGATGGTAATGATGATGGTGGGGATGGTGATGATGATGATGATGGTGATGATGATGATGATGATGATGATGATGATGATGATGATGATGATGATAATGTTGATAATGATGATGGTAATAATGGTGATGATGGGGGTGGTGATGATGATGATGAGTTATTCTGACACTGTTTCATTCTCAATTGTTTCTATAAATAGTTTTGTCTGAGCCCAAAACCTGCTTCCTAACGTGTTACTTTGTATTGCCACAGGTTGGCCTCGATGATTGTGTTTCTGGCCGTTGTGTATTGTGGAAGGAACACCGTGGATGCTGTAAGTGGATATGGATACGCAGAAAAAATTGACTGTGTTTTCCATACAGTGGATGTGGATATTAATAATAATGATAATAGTAATAATAATAATAATAATAATAATAATAATAATAATAATAATAATAATAATAATAATAATAATAATGATAATAATGATAATAATAATAATAATAATAATAATAATATAATATATATAATAATATAATAATAATAATAATAATAATAATAATAATATAATAATAATGATAATGATAATAATAATAAGGATAATATAATAATAATAATAATAATAATAATAATAATATAATAATAATAATATAATAATAATATAATAATAATAATAATAATAATAATAATAATAATAAGTTACATATATAGCGCTCAACTTCCACATAAGTGCTCAGCGGTGCTTTACAATACTTATTGTCATTCAAACATTCATTCTTTGACAATTCCGAGAATACACATATGAAGAAACAATCACATACACATGCCCACAAACTCACACACAGATATATTTACATTCATACACGAACATGCACACACATACTTACACCAATATTACTCACTGACATTAGTAAAGTATTCGAACGAAAGACAAAATAAAAGTTCTATAAAGTGGAAATTGTCAGTGTGAACTTAATGTCAAAACTGGAATAAAATAAACTTGAAATTAAAATCAGATTTAAGGCGTAGACCATCTATTCTGTTAGCGACACAATTCGTAAGCTCTGGAAAAAAGTTGTGTCTTAAGATGTTTTTTGAAAGACTGCCTACCCCTTATTATTTTTACATCTGGGGAGAGCGCATTCCACAAGATGGGGCCACTTACAGAAAAAGACTTATTACTAAGGGATAATTTGGTTCTTGGGACGATTAATAGAGAGTTTTCAGGCTACCTTAGTGGCCGTGTTGGATTGTAATGTTGACATAACTCCATGAGGTACACTGGAGCTGGATTAGCAAGTTTTAAAACTATTCCTTTCACTGACTGGCAAACAATGGAGATGATATAGAATTTCTCTTGTAGGGTCATTGGATTTTTAAATCAGTTTTGAGGCTCTTGTTTTGAATATTTTGCAAACTTATCATTTTGGCCGGCGCACCTAAAAGCAATGGATTACAGTAGATAAGCATATCAAATTGACTGTGTCTTCCATACAGTGGATATCGATAAGCAGACAAAATTGACTGTGTCTTCCATACAGTGGATATCGATAAGCAGACAGAATTGACTGTGTCTTCCATACAGTGGATATCGATAAGCAGACAAAATTGACTGTGTCTTACATACAGAAAACTCCATTGAGGCAATTATGTCGATGATAATAAGAAATAGTATAACCTACTCTAAAAATACACGTATTGAAAATCTTGGTCAGAGAACTTATCCTCCATGTCTCGGGCTACATTTTTTGCATTGCTGTTGGCTTGAGACTCCTTGTAAAGACCTTTGAGCACATTTAGTGGATATTGCGCTTTTAAAGCTATTTTTTTTCTTTTAACATCGATCGATTACAATGAGTGAAGTCTCAGGTTTGAGAGTTTTTTTTCCAAGATGAGGATTTGTTTAATCCAGCGATTATTGAAAGAGCACTTTTCTGACCAAATCTTTGGTTACGTTTGTTTTTATTTCCGAGTACGTGACGGTATGGATAAGGAGGCGGTGCCGAATGGCCGGAATGAGATCCCAATAGAACACGAGAGAACATTCCCCAATCATTTATTGGACATTTTGATAAGTGACCAAATCTTTGGTTACGTTTGTTTTTATTTCCGAGTACGTGACGGTATGGATAAGGAGGCGGTGCCGAATGGCCGGAATGAGATCCCAATAGAACACGAGAGAACATTCCCCAATCATTTATTGGACATTTTGATAAGTGACCAAATCTTTGGTTACGTTTGTTTTTATTTCCGAGTACGTGACGGTATGGATAAGGAGGCGGTGCCGAATGGCCGGAATGAGATCCCAATAGAACATGAGAGAACATTCCCCAATAATTTATTGGACATTTTGATAAGTGACCAAATCTTTGGTTACGTTTGTTTTTATTTCCGAGTACGTGACGGTATGGATAAGGAGGCGGTGCGAATGGCCGGAATGAGATCCCAATAGAACATGAGAGAACATTCCCCAATCATTTATTGGACATTTTGATAAGTGACCAAATCTTTGGTTACGTTTGTTTTTATTTCCGAGTACGTGACGGTATGGATAAGGAGGCGGTGCCGAATGGCCGGAATGAGATCCCAATAGAACACGAGAGAACATTCCCCAATCATTTATTGGACATTTTGATAAGTGACAAAATCTTTGGTTACGTTTGTTTTTATTTCCGAGTACGTGACGGTATGGATAAGGAGGCGGTGCCGAATGGCCGGAATGAGATCCCAATAGAACATGAGAGAACATTCCCCAATCATTTATTGGACATTTTGATAAGTGACCAAATCTTTGGTTACGTTTGTTTTTATTTCCGAGTACGTGACGGTATGGATAAGGAGGCGGTGCCGAATGGCCGGAATGAGATCCCAATAGAACATGAGAGAACATTCCCCAATCATTTATTGGACATTTTGATAAGTGACCAAATCTTTGGTTACGTTTGTTTTTATTTCCGAGTACGTGACGGTATGGATAAGGAGGCGGTGCCGAATGGCCGGAATGAGATCCCAATAGAACATGAGAGAACATTCCCCAATCATTTATTGGACATTTTGATAAGTGACCAAATCTTTGGTTACGTTTGTTTTTATTTCCGAGTACGTGACGGTATGGATAAGGAGGCGGTGCCGAATGGCCGGAATGAGATCCCAATAGAACATGAGAGAACATTCCCCAATCATTTATTGGACATTTTGATAAGTGATCAAATCTTTGGTTACGTTTGTTTTTATTTCCGAGTACGTGACGGTATGGATAAGGAGGCGGTGCCGAATGGCCGGAATGAGATCCCAATAGAACATGAGAGAACATTCCCCAATCATTTATTGGACATTTTGATAAGTGACCAAATCTTTGGTTACGTTTGTTTTTATTTCCGAGTACGTGACGGTATGGATAAGGAGGCGGTGCCGAATGGCCGGAATGAGATCCCAATAGAACATGAGAGAACATTCCCCAATCATTTATTGGACATTTTGATAAGTGACCAAATCTTTGGTTACGTTTGTTTTTATTTCCGAGTACGTGACGGTATGGATAAGGAGGCGGTGCCGAATGGCCGGAATGAGATCCCAATAGAACATGAGAGAACATTCCCCAATCATTTATTGGACATTTTGATAAGTGACCAAATCTTTGGTTACGTTTGTTTTTATTTCCGAGTACGTGACGGTATGGATAAGGAGGCGGTGCCGAATGGCCGGAATGAGATCCCAATAGAACATGAGAGAACATTCCCCAATCATTTATTGGACATTTTGATAAGTGACCAAATCTTTGGTTACGTTTGTTTTTATTTCCGAGTACGTGACGGTATGGATAAGGAGGCGGTGCCGAATGGCCGGAATGAGATCCCAATAGAACATGAGAGAACATTCCCCAATCATTTATTGGACATTTTGATAAGTGACCAAATCTTTGGTTACGTTTGTTTTTATTTCCGAGTACGTGACGGTATGGATAAGGAGGCGGTGCCGAATGGCCGGAATGAGATCCCAATAGAACATGAGAGAACATTCCCCAATCATTTATTGGACATTTTGATAAGTGACCAAATCTTTGGTTACGTTTGTTTTTATTTCCGAGTACGTGACGGTATGGATAAGGAGGCGGTGCCGGATGGCCGGAATGAGATCCCAATAGAACATGAGAGAACATTCCCCAATCATTTATTGGACATTTTGATAAGTGACCAAATCTTTGGTTACGTTTGTTTTTATTTCCGAGTACGTGACGGTATGGATAAGGAGGCGGTGCCGAATGGCCGGAATGAGATCCCAATAGAACATGAGAGAACATTCCCAATCATTTATTGGACATTTTGATAAGTGACCAAATCTTTGGTTACGTTTGTTTTTATTTCCGAGTACGTGACGGTATGGATAAGGAGGCGGTGCCGAATGGCCGGAATGAGATCCCAATAGAACATGAGAGAACATTCCCCAATCATTTATTGGACATTTTGATAAGTGACCAAATCTTTGGTTACGTTTGTTTTTATTTCCGAGTACGTGACGGTATGGATAAGGAGGCGGTGCCGAATGGCCGGAATGAGATCCCAATAGAACATGAGAGAACATTCCCCAATCATTTATTGGACATTTTGATAAGTGACCAAATCTTTGGTTACGTTTGTTTTTATTTCCGAGTACGTGACGGTATGGATAAGGAGGCGGTGCCGAATGGCCGGAATGAGATCCCAATAGAACATGAGAGAACATTCCCCAATCATTTATTGGACATTTTGATAATGTGCTGAATCAAATCTAGATAGCTGGGTGGGATTCCTGGCCTCCCATAGTGGGCAGGGAGGTACTTGCTGTGTCTTCTTTCCCCTTATATCTGTTTTCCAATTGTTTTCTTTGTCTTGGAATGAGATACTAAGTTTTGTCCTAACCTTGGTAGGAGTCCTTGGCTGGGAGGGAAACAGTTAGATTTATAGTTAGTTTTGGGAGATTATTTTTTCCCATGTAAATCATCTCTCAGTTATGTACTTTTAGTGTTCATTCTTTTAAAACATATGATTTGTTGACATTGAAATGTATTCCTCTTAGTGGGATCTTATGCTGGTGTCTGAGTGAGGCTTTTAGGTGATCTCAAACTGATTACGCTGATAGTGTGATCTTGGAATCCACATCTGTTCCCTATTCGTACCATTCCCCCTGTTTTTCTTTTTCCTCAAGTCCTTTTAATTGTACATCTGGAATGTTTTACTATCCAATATCCAACCTTTTTACAGACGCTGATATGATCTAAATGTGTTGCAAGTGCCGTCAAACCTTAAAAAAAAAAAAAAAAAAAAAAAAACAATCTTGATAGAAAATGGAGACCAATTTATTGTACACTTCGATATACCTTCTTATTTTGGAGGGTGGGGGGGGGGGGGGGTTCTAAATCCCTGGGACTATTTATGTAACCAACCATTTGGAGTACTAATAATGAATAGGTTGCCTAATGTGGAATATGTGCGGCGATGTGGTCTAGCGGTATGACACTCGCTTTCGGATCGGAAGGTCCTGGGTTCGAGCCTCTCGCTCGTCGCATAGTTGAGTCCTTGGAAAAGGCTCTTTACTCACTTTCTCTCACCGTACTCGGGTGTAAAATGAGTACCTGGCCTTTAACAGCGCTGTCTTTGTCCGAAAAATTACAATATCGCCTATTAGGCGTTATGTTCCGTCCTACATGTTAAATGTTGCTGTTGACCAGGGACCCCTTGTGAAGCGCTTTGAGCACATTTAGTGGATATTGCGCTTTATAAAAGCTCAATTTGTTTAAAATAACTATTTCAGGACCAGGATATAAAGGCAGATTACGAGTGCTTTCGGACATACAAGAGCCAGAATGGATAATCATTTTGATGACGTGCATATATTTAGACTAGAATAAATGGTACCAGCACTCTGGCTACGGAAGACGGGAGAGTGGTTTTGTTTTGCACTTCCAATGAAATGAAATAGGAATCAGGTTTTTTACATCACACATTTCTTTCCCATTGACATGAGAGGGAATATGACTTTTAGGTTTTTTGGCAATTAAAAAAAAAGTTATTTTTCCTCATCATAATTGACCTCAATTGAAATGGTGCTGCCGTAACAGTCAATACCAGCAGGTGGTTGATTCACACAGAATTCCCCTAGGACATGGGGCAAATATGAATGCAGCATCTGATTCGAATATGTGATGTCTGTAAATGACGTGCACCTATTTGTCGGTCTGACACCTCAACTCAATTATGGGCTGATTTAAATTTGTTGTAAGGACAAAAGTTTACTTTAGTTTGAGTATATTACCCTGATAAATGACCTCAGAATAATTTCGCCTGTCAGACCTGCGAATAAGTACACGTCAGTTTAATAGTATTTCACTTACAATAACAGTGGGACAATATCAATTTGAGTTATCTGACCTGTCAAATAGATAAACGTCGCTTTAAATTATATGAACAAATAAGGTCACGTCTTCTTTTGCTGGAATCCATACAGGACGACTCGGTGGTCACGAGGGAGAAACGTCACAGTTGAAACACTTGTTACATAATAAGGTGACGTCTTCTTTTTCTGGAATCCATACAGGACGACTCGGTGGTCACGAGGGAGAAACGTCACAGTTGAAACACTTGTTACATAAGGTGACGTCTTCTTTTTCTGGAATCCTTACAGGACGACTCCGTGGTCACGAGGGAGAAGCGTCACAGTTGAAACACTTGTTACAAGAATTGTTTAAAGAGAGTAAGTATTGCGTTTGTACAAGGTCGCCGTACATAAATCCACACATCCATCCATCCATCTACACATCCATTCATCCATCCATCTATCCATCCATCTACAAATCCATTCATCCATCCATCTATCTATCCATCTACAAATCCTTCATCCATCCATCTATCTATCCATCTACAAATCCATTCATCCATCCATCCATCTACACATCCATTCATCCATCCATCCATCTACACATCCATTCATCCATCCATCTATCTATCCATCTACAAATCCATTCATCCATCCATCTATCTATCCATTCATCATCCATCTATCTATCCATCTACAAATCCATTCATCCATCCATCTATCTATCCATCTACAAATCCATTCATCCATCCATCTATATCCATCTACAAATCCATTCATCCATCCATCTATCTATCCATCTACAACCATCCATCATCCTATCCATCTACAAATCCATCCATCATCATCAATCATCTACAAATCATTCATCCATCCATCTATCTATCCATCTACAAATCCATCTCATCCATCTATCTATCCATCTACAAATCCATTCATCCATCCATCTATCTATCCATCTACAAATCCATCCATCCATCCATCTACAAATCCATCCATCCATCCATCTACATATCCATTCATCCATCCATCTATCTATCCATCTACAAATCCATTCATCCATCCATCCATCCATCCATCTACACATCCATCCATCTACACATCCATCCATCCATCCATCCATCCATCTACACCTCCATCCATCCATCTACACATCCATTCATCCATCCATCCATCTATACATCCATTCATCCATTCATCTACACATCCATCCATCCATCCATCTACACATTCATCCATCCATCTACACATCCATCCATCTACACATCCATCATCCATCTACACATCCATCCATCCATCTACACATCCATCATCCATCTACACATCCATCCATCCATCTCCACATCCATCCATCCATCTACAGATCCATCCATCCATCTACACATCCATCCATCCATCTACACATCCATTCATCCATCTACACGTCCATTCATCCATCCATCCATCTACACATTCATCCATCCATCTACACATCCATCCATCCATCTACACATCCATCCATCCATCTACACATCCATCCATCCATCTCAACATCCATCCATCCTCTACACATCCATCCATCCATCTCCACATCCATCCATCCATCTACAGATCCATCCATCCATCTCACAATCACCATCCATCTACACATCCATCCATCCATCTACACATCCATCCATCCATCTACACATCCATTCATCCATCCATCCATCTCAACATCCATCATCCATCTACAATCCATCCATCCACTATATACATCCATCCACACATCATATACATCCATCAATCCATCCATCAAACATCCATCATCTCTACATCCATCCATCTACACATCCATCATCCATCCATCTACTCATCCATCATCCCATTATCCATCCATCATCTATACATCCATCCATCTACACATCCATCCATCCATCCATCCATCTACACATCCATCTATTCATCCATCTACACATCCATCTATTCATCCATACATCCATTTATCCATCCATCTATACATCCGTCCATCTATACATCCATCCATCTACACATCCATCCATCCATCCATCTACACATCCATCTATCCATCTATACACCCATCCATCCATCCATCAATACATCCATCCATCTACACATCCATCTACCCATCCATCCATCCATCTATACATCCATCCATATATACATCCATCCATCTATACATCGATCGATCCATCTATACATCCACCTAACCATCTATACATTCATCCATCCATCCATCTACACATCCATCTATCCTTCCATCTACACATCCATCCATCCATCTATCCATCCATCTCTACATCTATCCATCTACACATCCATTCATCCATCCATCTATCTATCCATCTACAAATCCTTTCATCCATCCATCTATCTATCCATCTACAAATCCATCCATCCATCCATCCATCCATCCATCTACAAATCCATTCATCCATCCATCTATTTATCCATCTACAAATCCATCCATCCATCCATCTACACATCCATCCATCCATCTATCTATCCATCTACAAATCCATTCATCCATCCATCTATCTATCCATCTACAAATCCATACATCCATCCATCTATCTATCCATCTACAAATCCATCCATCCATCCATCTACAAATCCATTCATCCATCCATCTATCTATCCATCTACAAATCCATCCATCCATCCATCCATCTACAAATCCATTCATCCATCCATCTATCTATCCATCTACACATCCATTCATCCATCCATCTATCTATCCATCTACAAATCCATTCATCCATCCATCTATCTATCCATCTACAAATCCATCCATCCATCCATCTACAAATCCATTCATCCATCCATCTATCTATCCATCTACAAATCCATCCATCTACATATCCATTCCATCCCATTCTATCATCCATCTACAAATCCATTCATCCATCCATCCATCCATCCATCTACACATCCATCCATCTACACATCCATCCATCCATCCATCCATCTACACCTCCATCCATCCATCTACACATCCATTCATCCATCCATCCATCTATACATCCATTCATCCATCCATCTACACATCCATCCATCCATCTACACATTCATCCATCCATCTACACATCCATCCATCCATCTACACATCCATCCATCCATCTACACATCCATCCATCCATCTACACATCCATCCATCCATCTCAACATCCATCCATCCATCTACACATCCATCCATCCATCTCCACATCCATCCATCCATCTACAGATCCATCCATCCATCTACACATCCATCCATCCATCTACACATCCATTCATCCATCTACACATCCATTCATCCATCCATCCATCTCAACATCCATCCATCCATCTACACATCCATCCATCCATATATACATCCATCCATCCATATATACATCCATCAATCCATCCATCTAAACATCCATTCATCTCTACATCCATCCATCTACACATCCATCCATCCATCCATCTACTCATCCATCTATCCATTATCCATCCATCCATCTATACATCCATCCATCTACACATCCATCCATCCATCCATCCATCTACACATCCATCTATTCATCCATCTACACATCCATCTATTCATCCATACATCCATTTATCCATCCATCTATATATCCATCCATCTACACATCCATCCATCCATCCATCTACACATTCATCTATCCATCTATACACCCATCCATCCATCCATCTATACATCCATCCATCTACACATCCATCTACCCATCCATCCATCCATCCATCTATACATCCATCCATATATACATCCATCCATCTATACATCCATCGATCCATCTATACATCCACCTATCCATCTGTACATTCATCCATCCATCCATCTACACATCCATCTATCCTTCCATCTACACATCCATCCATCCATCTCTACATCTATCCATCTACACATCCATCTATACATCCATTCATCTACACATCCATCCATCCTTTCAACCACCCAACCATCTATCCATCCATCCAACCATCCATTCATCCATCCATACAAACATAAGCTATCCACCACTCCAGTGTGTGCGCTATCCACTATTCCCAGTGTCTCCTTTTCTCACTCATTGAAGTGCAAATTGGGGTGATGTTTTGTGATAATACGGGAAAAGTACTTATCATAATGAAATTTGAAACATAAATAGAAGAAATGTGCATATATAACCTTATTCACGGCAAAATCTCTCCTCCTGGTAGTTTGAGAAATATTGTATTCCAAAGAGTAAACATCTATTTTTAACGATCTTCTGGTAATTGCACGTGTTTGCCGCTTGACATAATCTAAAATGACCTCTTTACTAATTGTGTGCCAACTTTCAGTCATATTCATTGATAAACAGCGTCGTAATTAATTGTTCAAAGTAGCATACACGAAATCGCGGTGTCCCAAATTTTGCCTTGAATTCAAGCCATTCCGGGACCCAAATCGAGGCTCAAGGATATCCGTAAGATCGTCATTGCTACCTAATGGCTTTAAAAGACCCATTGGATTTCAGTGATATTTTTCTGTACGTTGATCTTCGATTCCGATATATCGTTCACATCAACGTCTCAATAGATGATACTGACAAGATATGAAGTGAGTAGAAAAGTGCCAGAAGACAATAGAGAATAAAAAATTTTTTCGCGGCGGTGGTGGGGTTCGAACCTGCGACCTTATTGGTACGACAACTCCGCCTGGCAGGTGAGAGCGTGGCTCTACCGTGTGAGCTATCCACGAACACAAAATATTCGTTTCAAACCCAAAGTCATTTCTAGATCCCTCTCTCACCCACTTCTTGAGATCGCCGATTCGTTCACCACCATCGCGAAGTAATTTTGACCAGCAGTTAAGCTTAATAGCCAATATTCTCATCACAAACATATAACATAGAAACGATTGAGACATTGAGTATGCTCCGGTGTATGGGGTGAATTTCTAACTCAGAAAAGTGAGTGGAGCAGGCACTTATGTTGGTAACAACAAGATATGAAGTGAGTAGAAAAGTGCCAGAAGACAATAGAGAATAAAAATTTTTTTTGCAATAGATGATACTGGTAGTCCATAATAGTCATATAAAGTTACGGCCCTCTAGTGGTGGAGCTCGTCTTGTCACAAAAGTCAAGCAATGTTAAGCAGGATGGGTGACTGATCGTGGATAATGATGGACATATGGCTCCATATAGCCTGCATGGTAACTAATAAAACATTATTATACGCACGGAATATATGGTTGCAAATAAGCGCACGTCGAGTATGGTGATTCCCTGAAAATGCGCTATATAAATGGTTATATTTTTATTTAAATTTGATAAAATAACAACTAGCAATTGAAGAATTATTGGAGAAGCGTTTTCTGAAATTCATAATTGAACGCAATGAAAAGTAAACAAATCCATTTTATTGTTCTAATTTCAGAAATGTAGCAACAACTGTTTAAGGCTGGACACCTATTGCCTGTAAGAAATTGCCATTTTTTAAAAAAATATTTCCATGCTGGATTAACAATATATCGTTTTTGACCTTTCTTGTATTTTCGGACCGTCGTTGAGCCCGACCTTGAAAGGGTTTTATCCGAGGTTACGAAATATTCAAAATCAGGGGCGTGGCTATATTGGTGCCTGGTACCGCTCCATCTTTTAAAAATGGATTACAGCATATTTTAAAAATAAAACTGAAAAATAGTATATACCACCTCTTACTCATTTGTGTAAATCTTTTCTTCAAATTTTTTTTCTTTCTTTTGCATTTACAAATATAGCATGTTTTAAGTAATTGACTTCTAATTCTGGCACCACCTTATACTGTGAGCATGCCACGCCACTGGTCAAAAGCTTTTATAATAACACCCCAGTCATACAATTTACGATAAAATTATCTTTAACATCTGTAATTATGAAAATGTCAGAGGAGTAAATAGAATTTTCAAGTTAGTTGAGATTAGAAGTAGATTTTAGTTTGACTTAAAGAGTCACCAAAAAAAGAAAAGCATAACAGTCTTGTGTATTACTTCCCTTTGTATTATTCAAGTGACGTAACAAATTATGGTAACCCAACTCAATACAAGTTCATTCTTTTTCTTCAAGTACCAAGTCTAAGCCAGACATTGGTGATCATGGTACACCATTCATCTCTCTGATCAGATAACATCAAAAAACTAATATTACTCTTCTCTTTCTTTTCACCCAGCTGTTCAAACTATTCAAATATGTTTTTCTTGGTCTACCTTTACTCTTTTTACCTTCTATCTTTCCTGTGAGAGCAAGATGTTCAATACATTTATGTCGATTTAGGTGCCCTAAAAATTGCATTTGTCTTGTTATTATTGTACAAATTAGTAACCTTTTAGTTCCAGCTTGCTCCAATACTTCTTTATTAGTTTTCTTATATGTCCATGTTCATTATGCTTCTTAAAATCTTTAATGACTTGTTTTGTAATGCTGATGCTAACAATATCAATGTATTATGCTTTTTAGATCTTTCAGCTGCCTTTGACACCATTGACCATGACATTTTGTTAAGAAGACTAGAAAATACGTTCGGCATAAAAGGAATTGCCCTTAAATGGTTTACATCATATTTACAGGATCGATGGCAAACAGTCATGGTGAATGGTGTTCAGTCAGAACAAGTTTCACTAAATTTTGGAGTGCCACAAGGCTCTGTTCTTGGCCCTGTTTTTACTGTATATATGCAGCCCCTTTCTAGTGTGATATCCAGATTCAATCTGAGTTATCATTTTTATGCAGATGATACGCAAATATATGATTCAGCACCCCTTAGTAATTTATAGTTCTTAATACAACGAATCACGAGCTGGTTTAATGAGATTAAATCTTGGACGTACCACAAAAAGTTATAATTAAATGATAGTAAAACTTGAGATTTTAATGTGTGGAAGGCCGAGTGTCCTTAAACAGGAAAATAAATCACCTATTACTCTCGGAAATAGCACAATAGAATTTTCAAATAAAGCAAAAAAGATTGGCGTCATCATTGATAAAGATCTTTCCATGACAAGCCACGTGAATAACACCATACCATCTATGTACATAGAAATGAAAAAAATTAGCAAAATTCGTAATTTGATACCGAAGCATTAGCAGAACTTTTAATTAATTCCGTGGTTTTATCTAAATTGGACTATTGTAACTCCCTTTGGGCGAATTTAGCTAAAGACAAAATTAGCAAACTTCAGGTTGCTGAAAATAACGCAGCCAGGCTCATTGTACGCAATAACAAAAAAAAAGTCAGCAACTCTTCTTCTCCGTGAGTTACATTGGCTTCCTGTGGAAAAAAGAGTTGCCTATAAGATTTGTACTGTTGTCTACAAATCCCTGAGCACGAACAGTCCCTCCTATATTAAAGACTTTCTAAACATATATGTCCCCAATAGAAACTTGAGGTCAAGCAATGACCAATCAATCCTTGTCAAACCTAAGCCATTGCGTAAAATAGGTGAACAGTCTTTTCAATTTTTGGCCCCCCATTTTTGGAACTCTCTCCCATCTCACGTGAGATGCTCGGATTCGTTGACAACGTTCAAATCTCGCATAAAGTTTTATCTTTTTACGTCATAATGTTGCAATATTATTTTCATATTTTGTTGTTGTTAAATTGAATTCGTAGCACGTTGCCTTCCCACTTGTCTCACTGTAATATGATTTGTTTTATATCACTGTAAAGCGCTTAGAGCCTGTGACAACGGGATAAAGCGCTATATAAGTGCCATTTATTATTATTATTATTATTATTATTTATTATTATTATTATTAATTATTATTATTTATTATTATTATTATTATTTATTAATTATTATTATTATTTATATATTATCGTTCATTATAATTATTTACTAAGAAGACAGTAGAGGGGTATTATAGTAAAGAATTCTTTCATGTGTTTGGATTAAAAATAAGTTATTTTTATCTCGGCAAATGACTCACGAGTTTGCGAGTCACACCTTCTACTCGTGTGATTCGTCAATCATTAGAAGTGTGTATGGAACAGGTCCTTCGAAGCACTGTTGAAGAAAGTGTGTATGGAACAAGTCTTTCGAAGCACTGATGAAGAAAGTGTGTATGGAACACGTTCTTTAAAGTACTGATGAAGAAAGTGTGTATGGAACAAGTCCTTCGAAGCACTGATGAAGAAAGTGTGTATGGAACACGTTCTTTAAAGCACTGATGAATAAAGTGTATATGGAACTTAATAAGTCCTTCGAAGCACTGATGAAGAATAGATTTACATAAAGATGGCTTAACTATTTCAGTAGCTACCTCCCTTTTCCTGGAACTTGTGTGTAAAATGGCATTTTCATGAAGAAACAGTCTTCGTTCCATCTCCAAATCCGGTTTAACTCGATGAATTCCTGCTGTCTGTACCATTCAGAGTTGATAGTGTCTCCCTGTGGTAGAAAATCAACGAGGATTACATCTCTTTTGTCCCGAAACACTGTTGGCATAAAAATCAGTTGAGTCAAATATGACGTCACGTGAAAAAGAAATGATCCCAGTAGGAGAATTGTCCCATGACTTCATGACTCATCCTTGTATTTTTCTATTGCCATGCTGAATTAGCAATACCTGTCTAATCTCGAAATACATTAATGTCTGGACTAGGAGTTTATTCTGTTTTCTAAAGAGTGAAACGGAGAATAGACAATTTTGGCCACCATTTGCAAAGAACACTAGTCAATCGCAGAGTACTTTATGCCAGATATATCAGACCCATCTACCCAATTTGTGACGTTGGGCTTTACCCAGAATCTATCTCTATCCCTATAGGTGTAAAGCGATTCCTTTGCTCTCTGACCTTTTGGGTTACCCTACATGTATATAAAATGTTCATTTAAGTTTTTCAACGGGTTTAATTGAACTATCATTAAAATTCTTTCCTACCCTCTGATTTAGACGTCAGTCTGTGACATTTTGTCTGGCCTTAGCGTACCCAGCATTCCAATTACGTTAGGGTGAAGGGGACGTTTTAAGGAACACGTGATAGAGGTCACTGCCTCCTAGAATTAGACGTGGAGAGACACGTGATAGATGTCACCGCCTCCCAGAATTAGATGGGGAGAGACACGTGATAGAGGTCACCGCCTCCTACAATTAGACGTGGAGAGACACGTCATAGAGGTCAACGCCTCCCAGAATTAGACGTGGAGAGACACGTGATAGAGGTCACCGCCTCCTAGAATTAGACGTGGAGAGACACGTGATAGATGTCACCGCCTCCTAGAATTAGACGTGGAGAGACACGTGACAGAGGTCACCGCCTCCCAGAATTAGATGTGGAGAGACAAGTGATAGAGGTCAACGCCTCCCAGAATTAGACGTGGAGAGACACGTGATAGAAGTCACCGCCTCCTAGAATTAGATGTGAAGAGACACGTGATAGAGGTCACCGCCTCCTACAATAAGACGTGGAGAGACACGTGATAGAGGTCACCGCCTCCCAGAATTAAACGTGGAGAGACACGCGATAGAGGTCACCGCCTCCTAAAATTAGATGTGGAGAGACACGTGATAGAGGTCACCGCCTCCCAGAATTAGATGTGGAGAGACACGTGATAGAGGTCACCGCCTCCCAGAATTAGATGTGGAGAGACACGTGATAGAGGTCAGCGCCTCCTAGAATTAGACGTGGAGAGACACGTGATAGAGGTCACCGCCTCCTAGAATTAGACGTGGAGAGACACGTGATAGATGTCACCGCCTCCTAGAATTAGACGTGGAGAGACACATGACAGAGGTCAACGCCTCCCAGAATTAGACGTGGAGAGACACGTGATAGAGGTCACCGCCTCCTAGAATTAGATGTGGAGAGACACGTGATAGAGGTCACCGCCTCCTACAATTAGACGTGGAGAGACACGTGATAGAGGTCACCGCCTCCCAGAATTAGACGTGGAGAGACACGCGATAGAGGTCACCGCCTCCTAAAATTAGATGTGGAGAGACACGTGATAGAGGCCACCGCCTCCTAGAATTAGACGTGGAGAGACACGTGATAGAGGTCACCGCCTCCCAGAATTAGATGGGGAGAGACACGTGATAGAGGTCACCGCCTCCCAGAATTAGATGTGGAGAGACACGTGATAGAGGTCAACGCCTCCTAGAATTAGACGTGGAGACACAAGTGATAGAGGTCACCGCCTCCCAGAATTAGATGTGGAGAGACACGTGATAGAGGTCAACGCCTCCCAGAATTAGACGTGGAGAGATACGTGATAGAGGTCACCGCCTCCTACAATTAGACGTGGAGAGACACGTGATAGAGGTCACTTCCTCCCAGAATTAGACGTGGAGAGACACGTGATAGAGGTCACCGCCTCCTACAATTAGATGTGGAGAGACACGTGATAGAGGTCACCGCCTCCTAGAATTAGACGTGGAGACACGAAGCACCGCCTCCAGAATAGATTGGAGACCTAAGGTCACCGCCTCCCAGAATTAGATGTGGAGAGACACGTGATAGAGGTCAGCGCCTCCTAGAATTAGACGTGGAGAGACACGTGATAGAGGTCACCGCCTCCTAGAACTAGACGTGGAGAGACACGTGATAGAGGTCACCGCCTCCCAGAATTAGATCATCATCAACATCATCATCATCATTATCATCATCATCATCATCATCATCATCATCATCATCATCATCATCCTCGTAGCTATAATTAGTAATAAAGTTTAATTTCAACACTATGATTTTTAAAATTTACCAAATAATCTTTCCTTCTCTGTTTAGTTCTTCTCGCAGATCAGTGAAAGCTAATAGAATCTACACAAGACGTCAAGGAAGATGAGGTCGATTTGGTCCGAACAGGAAATCGAAATTTACACAATAACGATTATCGATTTATTCTAAATAAATAACGAAGTTGAAAAAGAATATCGATTTGTAGTACTTTTCTATGTCATCGATCTACCATCTGGACATCTCTACTGTCGATATGTTCTCTCTCCCTCTCTTACACTCTCACACTCTCTCACACTCTCCCACTCTCCCTCTCTCACACTCTCCCTCTCTCCCTCTCTCCCACTCTCCCTTTCTGACGCTCTCCTTCTCTCTTTCCCACTCTCCCTCTCTCCCTCTCTCACACTCTCCCTCTCTCACACTCTCCATCTCTCCCACTCTCCCTCTCTCCCTCTCTCCCACTGCCCTCTCTCCCATCCTCTCCACTCTCTTCTCACACTCTCCCCTCCTCATTTCCTCCCTCTCCTCTCCTCTCTCACACCTCTCCACACTCTCCCTTCTCACACTTCACTCCCCTCTCCCTCTCTACTCTCCCATCACTCTCCCTTTTCTGACACTCCTCCTTCACTCTCTATCCTTCCTCCTCACACTCTCCCCTCTCCTCACAACCCTCTCCCTCTCTCACACTTCTCCCCCTTTTCCACTCCTCACTCCCTCTCTCCTCCACTCTTTTCCCTCTATCACAATCTCCCTCTCTCACACTCTCCCTCTATCACAATCTCCCTCTCTCACACTCTCCCTCTCTCACACTCTCCCTCTCTCACACTCTCCCTCTCTCACACTCTCCCTCTATCACAATCTCCCTCTCTCCCTCTCTCACACTCTCCCTCACTCACACTCTCTCTCTCACTCTCCCTCTCTCACACTCACACTCTCTCCTTCTCTCCCTCTTTCCCTCTCTCACACTCTCCCTCTCTCACTCTCTCCCTCTCTCACACTCTCCCTCTCTCACACTCTCCCTCTCTCACACTCTCCCTCTCTCACACTCTCCCTCTCTCACACTCTCCCTCTCTCCCTCTCTCACACTCTCACACTCTCCCTCTCTCCTTCTCTCCCTCTTTCCCTCTCTCACACTCTCCCTCTCTCCCACTCTCCCACTCTCACTCTCTCCCTCTCTCACACTCTCCCTCTCTCACACTCTCCCTCTCTCACACTCTCCCTCTCTCACACTCTCCCTCTCTCCTTCTCTCCCTCTTTCCCTCTCTCACACTCTCCCTCTCTCACACTCTTCCTCTCTCCCTCTCTCTTCCCTCTTCTCTCCCTCTCTCTCACACTCTCCTCTCTCCCTCTCTTTCCCTCTCTCCCTCTCTCTCTCTCCCTCTCTTCTCTCTCTCTCACACACTCTCCCTCTCTCCCTCTCTCTCTCTCCCTTCTACTCCCCTCTCTCACACTCCCTCTCCCTCTCTCTCATCCCTCTCTCTCTTCCCTCTCTCTCTCTCCTCTCCCTCTCTCACACTCTCCCTCTCTCTCTCACACTCCTCCCTCTCATCACCTCTTCTCCTCTCCACTCTCTCTCTCCCTCTCTCACTCTCTCTCCTCCCTCTCCCCTCTCTCTCTCTCTCTCACTCTCTCCTTCCCCTCTCCCTCTTCCCACTCTCTCTCTCTCACCTCTCCCTCTCACACTCCTCTCCACCTCTCCCTCTCTCACTCTTCCCTCCTCTTCTCACTTCACCCTACTCTCCTCTCACACTCCCTCTCCCTCTCTCTCACATCCTCTCTCCTCTCTCTCCTCTCTCTCCTCTTCCTCCCTCTCTCTCTCTCCCTCTCTCTCTCCCCTCTCTCACATCTCCTCTCCCTCTCCTCTCTCTCCCTCCTCTTCCCCTCTCCTCTCTCCTCTCCTCTCCTCCATCTCCTCCCCTCCACTCTCCCTCACATCTCTCCCACCTCCTCTCACTCTCTACTCTCTCCTCTTCCTCTCCTCTCTCTCCTTCTCTCTCTACTCTCTCTCCCCTCTCATCTCCTCTCTCTCTCTCTCCCTCTCTCCCTCTCTCACCTCTCTCCTCTCTCCTCTCCCTTCTCTCTCTCACTCTCCCTCTCTCCCATCTCCTCTCCTCTCCTCTCTCACACTCTCCCTCTCTCTTCCTCTCTTCCCTCTCTCTCTCTCCTCTCTTCTCTCTTCCTCTCTCTCTCCCTCTCTCTCTCTCTCTCCTCCCTCTCTCCTCTCCTCTCCCTCTCTTCACCCTCTCACCTCCTCTCCTCTCCCTCTCCTTCTACACTCTCCCTCACACTCTCTCTCTCTCACACTCTCTCTCTCACCTCTCTCCCCTCTCTCTTCTCCTCCCTCTCTCATCTCTCTCTCTAATCCTACCCTCCTCGTCTCATTATCTCCATCCTCATCGTGAAGCCCTGCTCTTCACTTCTCCTCCCATCTTTACTCTCCCTTCACAAGCTCTTACCCACATTCTCTCACCTCTACTCACTATCAAAAATGTACTCGTCAGTTCTATGCTACAACTCTCATTTTTTCCCTTCTTCACTCTCAAACTCCGCACACTCTCCCCTCACTGACCATTTCCCTAGTCTCGTCTCTCTCCTCCCCTCTCTGTCACTCTCCCTCTCTCTCTCCCTCTCTTCCACTCTCACAGTCTCCCTCTCTCACACTCTACCACTCTCACACTCTCCCTCTCTCCCACTCTCTCTCTCTCTCCCTCTCTGTCACTCTCCCTCTCTCTTTCCCTCTCTCCCTCTCTCACGCTCTCTCTCTCTCTCACTCTCCCTCTCTCTCACTCTCCCTCTCTCACACTCTCCCTCTCTCTTTCCCTCTCTCCCTCTCTCACACTCTCCCTCTCTCTTTCCCTCTCTCCCACTCTCTCTTACTCTCCCTCTGTCTCTCTCTGTCTAAATCCATGCTGGTCGTCAATATAGATCATCCATCCTCGATCGTAGAAAGGCCCTGGGTCCGAGCCTCGCTCGGCGCATAGTTTAGTTCTTGGACAAGGCTCTTTACCCACATTCTCTCACCGTACTCAGGTATAAAATGAGTAGTAGTAGTAGTTTCGTATGGCTACAACTCCATGTTGTTTCGCTTCACCCAAACCGCGAAAGCACTGTCCGCCTCATGAACCATTTGGTAGCCGCCTGGAGGTGTTGTTGCGGGGCACTTCAAAATGATGTGGTCCATGTCTTGGCAAGGGTCATCGCATGCTGGGCATTTTGAAGATGATGCATAACCTCATTGATGCAAGTCTGAGGCTGTTCTATCATGCCTATATCTTATTCTGTTGCATGTTGACCATTCTTTTCTGGTAAGAGTATGGAAACCAGGCAGTGGTATGTTCGTTGGTTCTTCAACAATTTCACTAGCCTTTGGTGGTTTTTGTTTCCATTCCTCTCGTCAGGCCTCCTCTAGATCGAAATTGTCATTTCTGGTATTGTAATAGAGTTTCCTTGATTTGAGGCGAGCTGTTTTAGGGGTCGACTCTATTATTTCTTTGAGTGGAGTCAGAATTGAGGTATTATCCAGACGTTTGAACTTTTTGACATGCTGATTCTCGACGTAGGTGAGGTGGGGCGATTCCGCTCATAACAGGGAGCCATGGGGTTGGTGTTGATTTGAGGGTGCCTGAGACGGTTCTCATTGTGTCGTTTAGTAGAGTGTCTATTTTGTGTGTGTGAGAGGATCTGGACCATACTGGAGCACAATACTCTGCGACACTGTACGAGAAAGCAAATGATGATGTCCTTAGAACTGATGGAGTTGCACCCCAAGATGTTCCAGCAATTTTTCTTACAATTCCGTTTCGTTACGTAGTTTATTGGCTGTATTTTCTAGATGTTGTTGGTATGAGAGTGTTCGATCTAAAGTCTTTCCAAGGTACTTAGGATTTGGGTCGTATGGGAGGATGGAATTTTTAACGTTTATGGCGAGTTTTTGGTTTGCCTTGTGATTATCGAGATGGAAAAGCGTGCTCACTGTCTTTGTAGTATTCATTTTTAGATACCATTTTTCAAAGAAAGATTGGAGTTGGATGGTATCGTGTGCCAAAGTTGATTCGATATTTTTTTATATTTGTAGATTGATGAGCCAATGCAAAGTCATCTGCGTAACCTAATTTCAGGGAGTCAGTCTTTGGCATATCATGTATGTACATATTGAACAGCGTAGGGGCGAGTACAGATCCTTGAGGTACGCCGTTTTTTATTGTTCTTTTCTTACTGGTTCTATTTCCTAAACAAACATGGTAGGTTCTTGTTCCTGACATTTTGTTCAATAGTTTGAGGGTTGTTCTGCAGGTTATGTATTTAGAGAGTTTGTGCATTAGACCATCATGCCACACGGTGTCGTAAGCAGCTGGTTCACCACGTTGTCGTCGTGCAGGGGCTTTCCACTAAGAGTGATCCACAACCGGCATCCGAACTTCGATATTGTCTCTGACTCATCGTACTCCCGGATCCACAACTCCACTGTAATGAATAAAATGATTACCTGGCCGTTAGCAGCGTTGTCTCTATCAGAAGAAAAA
Organism: Berghia stephanieae; assembly: GCF_034508935.2. NCBI lineage: Eukaryota > Metazoa > Mollusca > Gastropoda > Nudibranchia > Aeolidiidae > Berghia > Berghia stephanieae. The sequence continues at coordinate 43,969,173 of NC_088370.1, read as the reverse complement.
AAATATATCTCAGTCTACGTGTTGGGTGTTTCTGTTGGTCAGGGTCACCTTGTAAAGCGCTTTGAGCACATTTAGTGGATATTGCGCTATATAAAAGCTCAAGTATATGAAACTCAAAGCTCAAGACGTAGACGAATTGTCCCCTCGTCGACTCCTCGAAACTTGGAGAGAAGCTGCCGGAATTCTGAACCAGCAAGCGAGACGTTGCGTTGTCGGGTTTATTTTTAAGGCTTTTACGTCGCTTGCCACACGTGTAGGTCACGTCAACGGCCGTAAAAAAGGAGAAAAAATGGGGTAGTAGAAAGTTCTAGACGCAATTGAAAGCACACGAGATAAAGGGAATTGGTTCAAATAGAGAACAGTTGTAGATTCCAAAAGCACACTACCAATGTTTGAGATCACCTTAAGGCACATCCTGACACAAGCACAGGTCACCAGTAATAGTAAGAGGAGTACACTCGAATGTTTACAGAATGCATCAAAAATAGAATAATAATTAACACTGCATAACACAGAGATGCTTTACAAGGAGAAAAAATTCACCTCCCAACAATTTACATTTGACCGACTCCCCGTCAGCGAATGACCCGGGCAGGGGCCCGGATAGAACAAAGTAATCTCATTCCATGGCATAGACAGAAAGTAACTCGGAAAACAGATATATAGAGGGATAGAAGACAGAGATAAAGATAAAGGGAGTAAATCTGACTCATGAATGAACAACACAAAACAAACGACGTTTCGGCCCTTGGCCTTTATCAAGTAAACACAGAATAGAAGACACCATGGTGGGGGGGGGGGGTGGACATAGGGTGGCGATAAATCAACACGCTTTGGGTTTTTGGACGTCTGAACATTATTTATTTGTCTGTGACTGAAAAGGGTTCATGTTTTTTGGAAGTAACAATTCTACCATCTATATCTGTTTTCCTGTCCTTATGTCTTCAGCAGCTCCTGTTTATCGTCATCCTCTTGAGTATAGCACTGCCCTGGTAAAGACAAACGATATATATATATATATATAATATATATATATATATATATATATATATGTGTGTGTGTGTGTGTGTGTGTGTGTGTGTAAGTATTGGTGGGTATATGTTGGTTCTAGAGTGCTCGATATTGGTTAGAGCATATATAAAATAAAATAAGTAGGGACACTCACATTTTGTCAATACGATCGTTTCAATTGTCTACACGTACCGACAGTGCTCAACTGTTCGGAGCTTTGTGAGTGTCCCTACTTGAGCATTTATATAAGGCAATATCCATTAAACATGCTTAAATCGCTTTACAAGGGGTCCCAAGTCAACAATAACACTTAACATGTTAGGCGATATGACATTTTCTGACATTGACAACGCTGTAAACGGGTACTCATTCTAGACCAGAGTACGATTAAAGAGTGTAAGTAAAGAGCCTTGTTCAATATCTCAACTAGGCGCCGCTTAGAGCAGGACTGGAACTCATGACCTTCCGATCCGAAGGCGAGTGACATACTACTAGGCCATATAGCTGCATGATACACGTGTATGTATTTATATATATATATATATATATATATATATATATATATATATATATATATATATAGCGTAGATTACGCCGACTGAGGACGTGGAATAAACCCACAGAAACGAACGTCTCGGCCACATAATGTGAGTGACAATTTATATTATATATATATATATATATATATATATATATATACATACATACATACATACATACATACATACATACATACATACATACATACATACATACATACAGAATACATACATACATACATATCAAAATTGTTTATTTCAGAAATATACATGATAATGTAACAAGGGTAACATATTCATTGACATAATACCATTTCCTAAAATAATGTACAATGTATAGAGCTGGAGTATTAATTTGAACAGTGAAGTTTCAGACTCTGCCACAGAATGTCCCAGAGGTAATAATGATATTAGTGTTGATGACGATGATAATGATGATGATGATGATGATGACGATGATGAAGATGTAATAAGGCGATAGGTCGCTAGTCGTCGGCGTTGTCCTTGTTTCCATTCTTTTTTGGTACCACTGTTATGATACTGTGTTTCCAGTCTGGGGGGACTTTTTGATATTTTAAACAGGTGTTAAAGATGGCCGTAAAAATTGGTGCCAGTTTGTTTATATTTTGTTTTATATATTTATAGGTGACACCGTCTGCCCCGGGTGACTTTTCATTAGGTAATTTTTTAACACAGCTTGTGAGTTCGTCGATGTAAACTCACTTGTTGATGATGTCCATGCGGGAGGGGGGATAGTGACATCATCGGACCAGGGTGTGTCACTAATGTTTATATTGTTTCGTTGACATTTTTCTTTATAGGCAGTCTCTACTGTGTTGATATCTATCTCACAACTTGAGTGTGTTTGTTTACATCCGTTTCTAATAATATCAATAGCTTTTCGTTGGTGGTTTACGAATATTGCTGTGAGTTCTTGTCATGTCACCTCTTTTTCCTCCTGTGCTCTTGGTGTGTTGTTTTGGATAAGGGAGGGCATAATGGAGGACTTTATATCTATTATTTTTATTTCGATGTATTTTAATAGAGCTTCATAATTGTTGATCGGGTCTTTTATAATTTTTTTCATCGGTCCATCTGGGAATTTTGTTAAGATTCGATACATACATACATACATACATACATACATACATACATACATACATACATACATACATACATACATACATACATATATACATACAGTCGCTTCCAGAAAATAAGTCCCACTACTATCAATGGGCATAAAAGACTGTTGAGCTCTCCTATATATAAGTTTCATTTACAGTTTGGCAGCTGATAAAATTCCCTTCTAAGTCTCAGCGGTTATTGAGTTTTGAGTAATTTGGTACAAGCTTTTAAGAGAGAATAGTGCCGTATACAAAAACATGAAAAAATCATGTATTGCAAATTATCATTTAAAAGAAAATCCACAATATTATAAATTTTAACACATACAAACAAAGACAAGTCAAAGCATTTAGTTTTTCAGCAAAAAAAAATTAATAATTGAGCTTTATATAGCGCAATCTCCACTAAATGTGCTCAAAGCGCTTTACAAGGGGTCCCTGGTCAACAGCAACATTTAACATGTAGGACGGGACATGCCGCCTGTTTGGCGATATTACAATTTTTCGGACAAAGACAACGCTGTTAACGACCAGGTACTCATTTTACACCTGAGTACGGTGAGAGAAAGAGCCTTTTCCAAGGACTCAACTATGTGCCGACCGCGAGGCTCGAACCCAGGACCTTCCGATCCGAAAGCGAGTGTCATACCACTAGACCACATAGCCTCAATAGAGCAGGCATCCGGTCATGAATCTGTTCATCGTCATGTACATGATGCTGGCCTGACAGGACAAAGGCCATCAATAGATAGTATGCACTTGGCTAAGAAGCTCACAACATTGTCATCCGGAAGTATAACGGACCAACACACAAAACTGTGTGTAACCTTAAACGTTGATAGTTAGTCTGGGTAATACAATTTAGTGAGAATTACTCATAAACGCGGATAGCCAAAAAAAAAAAAATATTTAAAAAACAATAACAACGACTTGAGTGACGTCAAATTCATTCTATCTATATGTCCTTGACTGACTGCCAATGCCAAAATCAACAAACGAGTCTTGTAGGTCATCGAGCTTGACATTTGATTTGAAAGGTGCAGTCTCCGAACATGTAACAAAATGACAGACTGTAAGAAACTTCCCCTCAATAAACACATCACAGCGTCTGGTACACGTGACATGGTTGTGCGGCTATGTGGTCTAGTCGTATGACACACGTTTTCGGATCGGAAGGTCCTGGGTTCGAGCCTCGCGCTCGGCGCATAGTTGAGTCCTTGGAAAAGGCTCTTGACTCACTTTCTTTGCCTTTGTCCAAAAAATTGTAATATCGCCTAACAGGCGGCATGTCCCGTCCTACGTGTTAAATGTTGATGTTGACTAGGGACCCCTTGTAAAGCGCTTTGAGCACATTTAGTGGATATTGCGCTATATAAAACTCAATTTTATATAAAGCTCAATTTTATTGTTTATTATTCTCTCCATCAAAACCAAAAGTGAAAGACATAAACGTTCATTTCTCCCGACAAACATCAGATTATTCAATTTTCAAGAATTATGAACCTCTATTGTACTATTTATTTCACTTTTGTTGTTGTCATCTGTACGTCTGGTTTACATTCATAAAGATAATTTTGGAGTAATGATTATGTATACCTACTCACTAACCGATGTCTTCATTTTCGTTGATCAAATTGCCTACGTTCATTACGTACACTTTTCCATTCATTTAAATTTCTGTTGATTTTTGTATATTCTGTTTTGGATTGATTCATTTTTTGACGTCAGAAATCGAAAGCAGTTGGCCACCAATGCGTTCAACAAAACTCCAAAGTTTAGGGAATAGAAATAGCATTATCGGTGAGAATAAACGAATACAGATTTACGAGGCTCTGATTATTCCGATTGACTTTTAATTATGGAACCTGGGGCTTCACAAAAAAAAAGAACTTAGAAAGTCTCGATTCATACTATCGCAAACAATTACGTCGCGTAATAGAAATCTATTGGCCAGAGACAATTACAAATATTGATCTCTATGGAAAAAACAACAGGGTCCAACGCCTGAGTACAATAATAAAAAAAACAGCAATGGAGGCAATTTGGTCACATCGTACGTCGAGAGGCGTATACTTTGCAATAGAATAGCGTCCTATCCAAAGGATGACAAGCGGCGTGTACATCTAAAGCCAATTATGGACATCATTTAAGAAGAAGCTGACGTCATTTTTGATATTTCCATTATAGCAATGAGCCCATAATGAATTGGGTTATCTGACCTGCAAATAAGCTCACGTCGGCAGCAAGCAATTGCTAACTGTTCATTTCACGCTATGAAACCGGGTTGAGCTCCGGTTTCATGGGCCTTATGGCTCTGACGGATTACCCTATTAGTTTCAGGACATTCCTACCTGATGCATCGCCACCAATTTGGCCAGTCCCTAAACAGGTATCTGATACAGTCTCTCATACTTGTCGGTGTCGCTTCTGTGGTTGTCGGGCCTTCTGGGGTGGTTTGGCCAGGGATGGAGTTGACACATTGGCCTCGGACACACCACTGGGGAAAGGAGTGGATTCAAGCATCTCTGTTTGTTTGTTTGTTTTAAAAGGTTTTACGGCTCTTGCAACACATTAAGGTCATATCAGCGCCAGTAAAAAGGAAGAAAATGGGATCGTAAAAAGATCCAGAATGACATTTTAGGCACCCAAGAAAAGGTGAGACAAAGGGGAATTGGTTCAAATAGGAAACAGTTGTAGATTCCAAGAGCACACTATCAAAGTACTTTGAGATCACCTAAAAGTCTCATTCAGTCACAAGCACAGGTCCCCACTAAGAGGAATACACTCAAATGTTTACAAATCATATAACATGTAAACAAAACATAATACAGTGCATAACAGAGAGATGATTTACAAGGAAAAGAACATCGTCTCCCAAAACTAACTAAACATTTGACTGTTTCCCACTCAGCCAGGGTATCCGGACAGGGCTAGGACAAAACCAAGTAATCTCATTCCAAGACAAAGACGGAAAGCAAGTTGGAAAACAGATATAGAGGGAATAGAGGACACAGTAAGTACCTTCCTGCCCACTTTTGGAGGTCGATTGAACCGTTACTTCTTTAAATAATAATAATAACATCATCCCATCCATCCGTCCATCCATCCATCCATCCGTCCATCCACCCATCCGTCCATTCATCCATCCATCCATCCATCCATCCATCCGTCCGTCCATCCATCCATCCATCCATCCACATATCCACCCATCTATCCATCCATCCATCCACCCATCCATCCATTCATCCATCCACATATCCACCCATCCATCCATCCATCCATCCACCCATCCATCCATTCATCCATCCACATATCCACCCATCCATCCATCCATCCATCCACCCATCCATCCATTCATCCATCCATCCATCCATCCATCCACCCATCCATCCATCCATCCATCCACATATCCACCCATCCAGCCACCCTTCCATCCATCCATCCATCCATCCACATATCCACCCATCCAGCCACCCTTCCATCCATCCATCCATCCACATATCCACCTAGCCAGTCACCCTTCTATCCATCCACCCATCCATCCATCCATCCATCCATCCATCCATCCATCCATCCACCCATCCATCCATCCATCCACCCACCCATCCATCCACCCACCCATCCATCCACCCACCCATCCATCCATCCACCCATCCATCCATCCATCCATCCACATATCCAGCCAGTCACCCTTCTATCCCCAAACTGTCCACTGACCTGATCAGTCCCACAAGGTGAATATTCCTGTGCCGAGCCGGAGTGACACACTCCACCACCTCCAGGTTGAGCACAGTACATTCCGCCACACAGTGTGTTCAAACCTCCCTCCTGTATTTGTAAAGCCTGAAATCAAATGAAGGGTCAAGTACATAACACATGTATCTGAACGCAGCTTTCGTTAACTCCCTACAAAAAAACCGTTTTGAGACGCCGTGTCACATATATCAATTTACTTCATGACTTCCCCAAGGAAACTGTTTTTGTGAATAAACCCCGATTATCCGCCATTTTCTTATATTGATCATGTTGTCTTTAAACTAAATTTTCCAGCAGATTTTGACCAATCAAAACACGGCATTCGTGACACTCACCACCCAACCCGAGCCTTTGTTAACTCATAGACTGCCTCCGACCAAAGATTTATGTCATAATAGATCAAGGTTTTCTTCTTACCTCTCTGACAGAATTCAATCAGTGTCTGTAAATCTACATGACTTCTCTTCTCCTTGTCCCCTATCTTTTGGTGTACCACAGGGTTCAGTTCTGGGACCCTCTTTATTCACCCTCTATATCAGACCATTAGGTGACATCATCTCAAAATATTTTATTAAGTACCATTTTTACGCAGACGACACCCAATTACTGTTTCCCATTAATATCGACAATCATCTCAATGTTATAACGGATATAGAAAATTGTATCTCTGAGATTAGTGACGGATGTGTTGCAATAAACTCAGGTTAAATGAAAACAAAACAGAGGTGTTGCAAATTACAAGACGGGGCCTCGTGGACCTTTCCACGCTTAACCTGAATCTTTCTGATTGTGTAATTCCCAATCACTAAAGAACCTGTGAGAAACTTAGGAGTTTTATTTGATACCAAATTAAACATGTCTGCCCATGTCACTAATGCAACTAGATCCTGCAATCTTTATCTTAGATCTATTGGTGCTATTAGAAGGCTTCTTGATATTGATACTATTAAACTTCTTGTGGTCTCTTTGATTCTTACCCGCCTTGATTATTGCAATAGCTTGCTCTATGGTTGTGACAATAATGTCATTAATCGACTCCAAAAGATACAGAACAAAGCAGCTCGATTGGTAACGTTATCAAAAAAGCGTGAGCATATAACCCCGATTTTGGAGGACCTACACTAGCTACATGTAAAGTTTAGAATTGAATTTAAAATACTCATCCATGTTTTCAATTGCTGAAACAATTCTGCTCCTGTTTACCTTCAGGAACTTATCCACCTTTATGAACCCAGTCGAAATTTAAGATCTGCTAATTTAAATATCCTAAGGGAACCACCAAAATCGTTAGTTTTTCATGAGAAATCCTTTGACCACCATGCCCCCCCCCTCCCCCCGACTGTGGAACTCCATCAATATTGAAACTTAAAATAGTGAAAATCCACTTATCTTTACAAAACGGTTAAAAACTGAGCTTTTCTGTAGGGCATATAATTTGGACTCTTAGTATGTATTTTATTATAATATATTATGTTATCATCGAATTTGTGTGGTTTTTAACATGCCAGTTCTATATTTTTATATCATACAGTCATTACAGTCCTTACAGTCATTACAGTCCTTATAGTCATTACAGTCCTTACAGTTCCTACAGTCCTTACAGTTCCTACAGTCCTTACAGTCCTTACAGTTCCTACAGTCCTTACAGTCCTTACAGTCATTACAGTCGTTACAGTCCTTACAGTCCTTAGAGTCATTACAGTCCTTACAGTTCCTACAGTCCTTACAGTCCTTACAGTCATTGCAGTCCTTACAGTTCCTACAGTCCTTACAGTCCTTACAGTCCTTACAGTCCTTACAGTCCTTATAGTCCTTACAGTCCTTACAGTCCTTACAGTCCTTACAGTCCTTACAGTCCTTAGAGTTCCTACAGTCCTCACAGTCCTTATAGTCCTTACAATCCTTACAGTTCTTACAGGCCTTACAGTTCCTACGGTCCTTACAGACCTTACAGTCCTTACAGTCATTGCAGTCCTTACAGTTCTTATAATCCTTACAGTCATTGCAGTCCTTACAGTCCTTACAGTCCTTACAATCCTTATCCTTACAGTCCTTATAATCCTTACAGTCCTTAAAGTCCTTACAGTCCTTACAATCCTTATAGTCAGTATAGTCCTTACAGACCTTACAATCCTTACAATCCTCACAGTCCTTACAGTCCTTACCCTACAGAAGTAACTGGAGGTGTCTTGGAACAGTCGTCTGCATTGGTCATCCAGACTCAACACCTCACCGGCCCTTGAACCTTCAGAGGGTGCAGGTAGAAAGTCCGTACCGGAAGTACCGCCTGGAAGGGTGCAAGTCTGGCTGGAGGAAATACAAGGAGAGTGTAAAGGCGTTCAATGGGTAGGGAAGCGGAATACCTTGTGATTAGCCAATCCCTTGTGTTAGTCTTATCGATGTAAATGTTAAATTAACAAAAAGAGGTCAGAGGAATACATGAAGAAGAAGAAGAAGAAGTAGTAGTAGTAGTAGTAGTAGTAGTAGTAGTAGTAGTAGTAGTAGTAGTAGTGGTAGTAGTAGTAGTAGTAGTAGTAGTAGTAGTAGTAGTAGTAGTAGTATAGTAGTAGTAGTAGTAGTAGTAGTAGTAGTAGTAGTAGTGTATAGTAGTAGTATAGTAGTAGTAGTAGTGGTAGTGAGTAATAGTAGTAGTAGTAGTAGTAGTAGTAGTAGTAGTAGTAGTAGTAGTAGTAGTAGTAGTAGTAGTAGTAGTATAGAAGAAGAAGAGAGTAAGAAGAGAAGAAGAAGAAGAAGAAGAAGAAGAAGAAGAAGAAGAAGAAGAAGAAGAAGAAGTAAAAGTAGCAGAAGTAGTAGTAGTAGTAGTAGTAGTAGTAGTAGTAGTAGTAGTAGTAGTAGTAGTAGTAGTAGTAGTAGGAGGAGGAGGAGGAGGAGGAGGAGGAGGAGGAGGAAGAAGAAGATTATTAGAAATAGAAGAAGAAGAAGAAGAAGAAGAAGAAGAAGAAGAAGAAGAAGAAGAAGAAGAAGAAGAAGAAGAAGAAGAAGATTAGAAATAGAAGAAGAAGAAGGAGAAGAAGAAGAAGAAGAAGAAGAAGAAGAAGAAGAAGAAGAAGAAGAAGAAGAAGAAAAATAATAATAATAATAATAATAATAGTAGTAGTAGTAGTAGTAGTAGTAGTAGTAGTAGTAGTAGTAGTAGTAGTAGTAGTAGTAGTAGTAATAAGTAGTAGTGAGAGTAGGTAGTAGTAGAGAAAAGAAATGTTTTTTCTAGTTGTAATTAGTGTATAAGTGATATAGTAGTAGTATAGTAGAGAATAGTAGAAATTCGTATCGTGTCTAGTATGAGTAGTAGTATATAAGTATTAAGTGTAGTAGTGTAGTAGTAGTAGTAGTAGTAGTAGTAGTAGTAGTAGTAGTAGTAGTAGTAGTAGTAGTAGTAGTAGCAATGGTAGTAGTAGTAGTAGTAGTAGTAGTAGTAGTAGTAGTAGTAGTAGTAGTAGTAGTAGTAGTAGTAGTAGTAAGTAGTAGTGGTAGTAGTAATAGTAGTAATAGTAGTAGTAGTAGTAGTAGTAGTAGTAGTAGTAGTAGTAGTAGTAGTGGTGGTAGTAGTAATAGTAGTAGTAGTAGTAGTAGTAGTAGTAGTAGTAGTATAGTAGTAGTAGTAGTAGGAGGAGGAGGAGGAGGAGGAAGAAGAAGATTATTAGAAATAGAAGAAGAAGAAGAAGAAGAAGAAATAATAATAATAGTAGTAGTAGTAGTAGTAGTAGTAGTAGTAGTAGTAGTAGTAGTAGTAGTAGTAGTAGTAGTAGTAGTAGTAGTAGTAGTAGTAGTAGTAGTAGTAGTAGTAGTAGTAGTAGGAGGAGGAGGAGGAGGAGGAGGAGGAGGAGGAAAAGCAAAATGTTTTTTTTTCTATGCCTGTGTTATATTTGGATGTCGTATCAAGATTGAATCAATAGCTCCACTGCTGTACACTGAAGAAACACGTTTCAGAAAACACAACCTTCAAATATGGATCTATAAAATTGACTGTCATCCTATCAAACTTCATCAAAACAAGGACTTCATTAAAGGCTGCCTTGAAGTCCCAGGTTTGAGAGTTTTTGACGATATGAAGGTGATTTTAATTCACCGATCATTACAGGACGAGGTCTCTGGACAAAATCTTAAATACGAGTTTTCAAAGTTTTGAAAAAATTGGATTAACCTGTTTAATGTGCGCCTGTGCGGTCTAGTGGTATGACATTCGCTCTCGGATCGGAAGGTCCTGGGTTTAAGCCTCGCTTGGCGCATAGTTGAGTCCTTGGAATAAGTCTCTTTACTCACATTCTCTCACCCAAACTCTGGTGTAAAATGAGTACCTGGCCGTTAACAGCGTTGTTTCTATTAGGAAAAAAAATGTAATATCGCCTAACAGGCGTCATGTCCCGTTCTAAATGTTAAATGTTGCTGTTGGTCAAGGACACCTTGTAAAGCGCTTTGGGCACATTTAGTGGATATTGCGCTATATAAAAGCTCTGGGTTTTTTTTTTGAAAAGCTCAATTTAACTACCCCACTCTGGAAAACATTTCTTTAAAAATTTGGCCAGAAATCTCATCCTTCCAATATCAACCGATTCAAATGACCTTTATTTTGGCAAAAACTCTCAAACCTGGGACTTTTGAGAAGTCTTCCTTAGTCTCAGGTTTGAGAGGTTTTGCCAAGACGAGGGTCATGTAAATCGATTGATATTTGAAGGACGAGTTTTCTGGCCAAATTTCCAAATACGAGTTTTTCCAGAGTAGAAAAGTGAACTGGTTGTAAACGACTGACAAAATGAGAATCTTTACCTGCTTAAATACGTTTTAAATTTGGCGATGGAGCAGGATGAAAACTTCCATGGGTTTCCGGCGTTATTGGGCTTGACAGGAGTTGACAGCACGGTTGACATGGTGAACTGGTCAGCGTCGTCACATCCATCGTTCACATCGTGGTTAGCTGATAGGCTGGTGATGATGATGATGATGATGATGATGATGATGATGATGATGATGATGATGATGATGATGATGATGATGATGATGATGATAATGATGGTGGTGGTGATGGTGATGATGATGATGATGATGATGATGATGATGATGATGATGATGGACGATGATGATGATGATGATGATGATGATGATGATGATGATGATGATGATGATGATGATGATGATGATGATGTGATGTATGATGGATGATGATGATGATGATGAATGATGATGATGATGATGATGATGATGATGATGATGATGATGATGATGATGATGATGATGATGATGATGATGGTGAGATGATGTGATGATGATAGATGATGAGTTGTGATGGATGATGATGATGGATGATGGTGATGGTGATGATGAGATGATGATGATGATGATGATGATGATGATGATGATGATGATGATGATGATGATGATGATGATGGTGATGATGATGATGATGTGATGATGATGATGATGTGATGTGATGATGATGGATGATGATGATGAGTGATGATGATGATGATGATGATGATGATGATGATGTGATGAGAGTGATGTGAGTGATGATGTGTGATGTATGTGTGTGGTATGGTGTTGTGTTATGTGGCGTGGTAGTGATGGTTGTGATGGGGTGATGGCGTGTGGATGGTAGGTGGTGGTGGTGGTGGTGATGGTTGTAGTTGTGGTGGTGATGGTCGTAGTAGTGGTGGTGGTGCTTGTGCTGGTTGTGGTGGTGATGGTGGTTGTGGTGGTGGTGGTTGTAGTGGTTGTGGTGATTGCGGCAATTGTGATGTTGAAGATAGCAAGAATCACCGGAAACCTACGAATGACCTATCTGGAAACGTAGAACTAAAAAGGATTTTCATAAATTGAAGATGTGGAAAATCTGATGAGAAGACAGGAACCGTTGCTTGCAATGGTCAAAACACGGAAACTTGCATGAATTGGACATCTGGTCAGACTCGGACATGACAGCTTGTACAAGACAGTCATGCAAGGTACAGTGGAAGGTCAAAGATGAAGAGGAAGACAAAGGAACATGTGTCTGGAGGACATCAAGGAATGGGCAGGATCAACGCTGGATGAGCTGACAGAGGAAGGCAATGGCTGAGATATGTGGCACCATGTTGTAAATGTTGCATCCTTGCAAGACCCCCCCCCACCACCACCCCCACCACCCCCCAGCCCCCCCCCCTACCACACACACACTGATGTCCACCTGGTCATGGGATTAGATGAGTCGGTTTGAGAGTTTTCTCCAATACGAATGTGGTTTTAATTTATCGGTAGATTAAGGACGAGTTTTCTGGCCAACATTTTTTTAAAATTCAGAGTACTGCACCGTTGTCAGACTCTTTGTATCTGAAATATGGAGAAAATGTTCTAACACTGACCTGTGTCCGAGCTTGTGGGCAGCGATTCCACCTAGTGTTGCCTGGAAAGTGTTTTCGCTGATGGACACACTGGACGAACCACACACAACGCTGCCATAAGCAATGCCTGGAGACAAATGATATTGTAAGCTTTTATAGTCCATCCCCTACAGGCTGTAGTAGTAAGCAATGTCTGTATACAAGTATATTACGATAACAAGGAAGATAGCTTTTATAGTCCATCCCCTACAGGCTGTAGTAAGCAATGTCTGTAGACACATGATATTATAACAAGGAAGATAGCTTTTATAGTCCATCCCCTACAGGTTGTAGTAAGCAATGTCTGTAGACACATGATATTATAACAAGGAAGATAGCTTTTATAGTCCATCCCCTACAGGCTGTAGTAAGTAATGTCTATATATAAGTGTATCATAACAAGGAAGATAGCTTTTATAGTCCATCCCCTACAGGCTGTCGTAAGTAATGTCTATATACAAGTGTATCATAACAAGGAAGATAGCTTTTATAGTCCATCCCCTACAGGCTGTAGTAAGCAATGTCTGTAGACACATGATATTATAACAAGAAAGATAGCTTTTATAGTCCATCCCCTACAGGCTGTCGTAAGTAATGTCTATATATAAGTGTATCATAACAAGGAAGATAGCTTTTATAGTCCATCCCCTACAGGCTGTCGTAAGTAATGTCTATATATAAGTGTATTATAACAAGGAAGATAGCTTTTATAGTCCATCCCCTACAGGCTGTCGTAAGCAATGTCTGTAGACACATGATATTATAACAAGGAAGATAGCTTTTATAGTCCATCCCCTACAGGCTGTCGTAAGCAATGTCTGTAGACACATGATATTATAACAAGGAAGATAGCTTTTATAGTCCATCCCCCACTAGTAAGCAATCTGTGAACATGATTATAACAGAGATAGCTTTATAGTCATCCTAAGCTTTAAGCAATGTCTGTATATAAGTTTATTATAACAAGGAAGATAGCTTTTATAGTCCATCCCCTACAAGCTGTAGTAAACAATGTCTGTAGACAAGTTTTGAAAAAGCAGTCCTTCTGAATCATAACACTCACGGAATCCAAATTATTTATCCCGGTTTTTATAGCCTTAAAAGAAATATAGCAATTGATTGTCACCTTTTGTATAGGGCGTTACTTTATCTTATAGTACATTCCACTTGATCTGACAGCGATGTCTCTGTCAGTAGAAAAAGTTTTATCGCCACCCATTCTGATTGTCCAGTGTTAGTTCTGCTGTCATTTCAACAGGCAATATCTGACTCTATTTCAAATCTCATAAAAAAACAAAACTATTACATTCAGCGAGGAACGATTATGAATTACTTAAATACATGTTTAAATAATCGAATATTTAGATTGAATTTAGAATAGACTGTGAAATTGTGATACTCGCGATGAAAGGATATATCGATCGATACCAAGTACTCGTGCATGGGTATCGAGTACTGTAAGTACTTCCCTCCCCCCCCCCCTTTCTTTTTAAATATTTTTGTTTGATCGTTGACCTTACACAATCACCTACTTGTTTGACTATGTGGTCTTGTGGTATGGCACTCGCTTTCGAATCAGACGGTCCTGAGTTCGAGCCTCGGTCGGCGCATAGTTGAGTCCCTTGGAATAGGCTCTTTACTCGCATTCTCTCACCGTACTTAGGTGTAAAACGAGTACCTGACCGCTAACAGCGTTTTCTCTGTCGTATAAAATTGTAGGATCGACAAATCACGCGTCGTGTCTTGTTCTACATGTAACGTGTTGCTGTTGGTCTGGGCCCCTTTGTAAAGCGCTTTGAGCACGTTCAGTGAATATTGCGCTTTATAAAATCTCACTTTGTTTCGGGTTTTTTTGTTATGTTCTTTTTTTACCTAGCTATAGATAGTTCGAAGTTGACGTCAATCGGGTCATTGTTATTGTTTTTGCCATCCGCGTTTATGAGTAATGCTCACTAAACTGTATTAACCAGACTACAAACTTTCATGGTTTCACATAACTTTGTGTTTTGGTCCGTTACACTTCCGGATGGCAATGTTGTGAGCTTCTTAGCCAAGCGCATACCATCTATAGGCTACATTATGAAAGTTACACTTCCGGATGGCAATGTTGTGAGCTTCTTAGCCAAGCGCATACCATCTATAGGCTACATTATGAAAGTTACACTTCCGGATGGCAATGTTGTGAGCTTCTTAGCCAAGCGCATACCATCTATAGGCTACATTATGAAAGTTACACTTCCGGATGGCAATGTTGTGAGCTTCTTAGCCAAGCGCATACCATCTATAGGCTACATTATGAAAGTTACACTTCCGGATGGCAATGTTGTGAGCTTCTTAGCCAAGCGCATACCATCTACAGGCTACATTATGAAAGTTACACTTCCGGATGGCAATGTTGTGAGCTTCTTAGCCAAGCGCATACCATCTACAGGCTACATTATGAAAGTTACACTTCCGGATGGCAATGTTGTGAGCTTCTTAGCCAAGCGCATACCATCTACAGGCTACATTATGAAAGTTACACTTCCGGATGGCAATGTTGTGAGCTTCTTAGCCAAGCGCATACCATCTACAGGCTACATTATGAAAGTTACACTTCCGGATGGCAATGTTGTGAGCTTCTTAGCCATGCGCATACCATCTACAGGCTACATTATGAAAGTTACACTTCCGGATGGCAATGTTGTGAGCTTCTTAGCCAAGCGCATACCATCTACAGGCTACATTATGAAAGTTACACTTCCGGATGGTAATGTTGTGAGCTTCTTAGCCAAGCGCATACCATCTATAGGCTACATTATGAAAGTTACACTTCCGGATGGCAATGTTGTGAGCTTCTTAGCCAAGCGCATACCATCTATAGGCTACATTATGAAAGTTACACTTCCGGATGGCAATGTTGTGAGCTTCTTAGCCCAGCCATACCATCTACAGGCTACATTATGAAAGTTACACTTCCGGATGGTAATGTTGTGAGCTTCTTAGCCAAGCGCATACCATCTATAGGCTACATTATGAAAGTTACACTTCCGGATGGTAATGTTGTGAGCTTCTTAGCCAAGCGCATACCATCTATAGGCTACATTATGAAAGTTACACTTCCGGATGGTAATGTTGTGAGCTTCTTAGCCAAGCGCATACCATCTACAGGCTACATTATGAAAGTTACACTTCCGGATGGAAATGTTGTGAGCTTCTTAGCCAAGCGCATACCATCTACAGGCTACATTATGAAAGTTACACTTCCGGATGGTAATGTTGTGAGCTTCTTAGCCAAGCGCATACCATCTACAGGCTACATTATGAAAGTTACACTTCCGGATGGTAATGTTGTGAGCTTCTTAGCCAAGCGCATACCATCTACAGGCTACACTATGAAAGTTACACTTCCGGATGGTAATGTTGTGAGCTTCTTAGCCAAGCGCATACCATCTATAGGCTACATTATGAAAGTTACACTTCCGGATGGTAATGTTGTGAGCTTCTTAGCCAAGCGCATACCATCTATAGGCTACATTATGAAAGTTACACTTCCGGATGGTAATGTTGTGAGCTTCTTAGCCAAGCGCATACCATCTACAGGCTACATTATGAAAGTTACACATCCGGATGGTAATGTTGTGAGCTTCTTAGCCAAGCGCATACCATCTACAGGCTACATTATGAAAGTTACACTTCCGAATGGTAATGTTGTGAGCTTCTTAGCCAAGCGCATACCATCTACAGGCTACATTATGAAAGTTACACTTCCGGATGGTAATGTTGTGAGCTTCTTAGCCAAGCGCATACCATCTATAGGCTACATTATGAAAGTTACACTTCCGGATGGTAATGTTGTGAGCTTCTTAGCCAAGCGCATACCATCTATAGGCTACATTATGAAAGTTACACTTCCGGATGGTAATGTTGTGAGCTACTTAGCCAAGCGCATACCATCTACAGGCTACATTATGAAAGTTACACTTCCGGATGGTAATGTTGTGAGCTTCTTAGCCAAGCGCATACCATCTACAGGCTACATTATGAAAGTTACACTTCCGGATGGTAATGTTGTGAGCTTCTTAGCCAAGCGCATACCATCTACAGGCTACATTATGAAAGTTACACTTCCGGATGGTAATGTTGTGAGCTTCTTAGCCAAGCGTATACCACCTACAGGCTACATTATGAAAGTTACACTTCCGGATGGCAATGTTGTGAGCTTCTTAGCCAAGCGTATACCATCTACAGGCTACATTATGAAAGTTACACTTCGGATGGTAATGTTGTGAGCTTCTTAGCCAAGCGTATACCATCTACAGGCTACATTATGAAAGTTACACTTCCGGATGGTAATGTTGTGAGCTTCTTAGCCAAGCGTATACCATCTACAGGCTACATTATGAAAGTTACACTTCCGGATGGTAATGTTGTGAGCTTCTTAGCCAAGCGTATACCATCTACAGGCTACATTATGAAAGCTACACTTCCGGATGGTAATGTTGTGAGCTTCTTAGCCAAGCGTATACCATCTATAGGCTACATTATGAAAGTTACACTTCCGGATGGCAATGTTGTGAGCTTCTTAGCCAAGCGTATACCATCTACAGGCTACATTATGAAAGTTACACTTCCGGATGGTAATGTTGTGAGCTTCTTAGCCAAGCGCATACCATCTACAGGCTACATTATGAAAGTTACACTTCCGGATGGTAATGTTGTGAGCTTCTTAGCCTGCGCATACCATCTACAGGCTACATTATGAAAGTTACACTTCCGGATGGCAATGTTGTGAGCTTCTTAGCCAAGCGCATACCATCTACAGGCTACATTATGAAAGTTACACTTCCGGATGGCAATGTTGTGAGCTTCTTAGCCAAGCGTATACCATCTACAGGCTACATTATGAAAGTTACACTTCCGGATGGTAATGTTGTGAGCTTCTTAGCCAAGCGCATACCATCTACAGGCTACATTATGAAAGTTACACTTCCGGATGGTAATGTTGTGAGCTTCTTAGCCAAGCGTATACCATCTACAGGCTACATTATGAAAGTTACACTTCCGGATGGTAATGTTGTGAGCTTCTTAGCCAAGCGTATACCATCTACAGGCTACATTATGAAAGTTACACTTCCGGATGGCAATGTTGTGAGCTTCTTAGCCAAGCGCATACCATCTATAGGCTACATTATGAAAGTTACACTTCCGGATGGTAATGTTGTGAGCTTCTTAGCCAAGCGTATACCATCTACAGGCTACATTATGAAAGTTACACTTCCGGATGGCAATGTTGTGAGCTTCTTAGCCAAGCGCATACCATCTACAGGCTACATTATGAAAGTTACACTTCCGGATGGCAATGTTGTGATCTCCTTAGCCAAGCGCATACTATCTATAGGCTACATTATGAAAGTTACACTTCCGGATGGCAATGTTGTGATCTTCTTAGCCAAGCGCATACCATCTATAGGCTACACTATGAAAGTTACACTTCCGGATGGCAATGTTGTGAGCTTCTTAGCCAAGCGCATACCATCTACAGGCTACATTATGAAAGTTACACTTCCGGATGGTAATGTTGTGAGCTTCTTAGCCAAGCGCATACCATCTACAGGCTACATTATGAAAGTTACACTTCCGGATGGTAATGTTGTGAGCTTCTTAGCCAAGCGCATACCATCTACAGGCTACATTATGAAAGTTACACTTCCGGATGGTAATGTTGTGAGCTTCTTAGCCAAGCGCATACCATCTACAGGCTACATTATGAAAGTTACACTTCCGGATGATAATGTTGTGAGCTTCTTAGCCAAGCGCATACCATCTACAGGCTACATTATGAAAGTTACACTTCCGGATGGTAATGTTGTGAGCTTCTTAGCCAAGCGCATACCATCTACAGGCTACATTATGAAAGTTACACTTCCGGATGGCAATGTTGTGAGCTTCTTAGCCAAGCGTATACCATCTACAGGCTACATTATGAAAGTGAATGAACAAAAATGAATAGAACAGCTTCGAATAAGAACAAAATACCAAACACGGAACGTTTCGGGCTCAATACACTTCTTCAGCCAATAAAGAATAAAAACCCCAACGAAACCATGAATACATGACTAAAACAATCTCAGATCAACAACGGACAAGACATTCCATGGACGCGTTCGACAGCGTTGTTATGGAAATCTGAAAAAATAAATGACGTCAACTATTATTGTCCATTACACCAATGTACAGCTAGGCCCATTTGTGAGTTTGGATGTCAGACCTGCATATATATACACGTGGGCACAAGCAGTAACCAAAACAGGTACTGTTGCTTTATTTCATTTTTTACAATAGATATTGTTTCCGTTATTGGGAATTTAATGGTGATGCATGCACTGCGGGTTCTAAAATAATGCTGGCATTGGACATACTGACCTGTAGCGCCACTGATGTCAAACCTGGGAAGGAAAGTAAAACGGTAAGATGATGATGATGATGATGATGATGATGATGATGATGATGATGATGGTGATGATGATGATGATGGTGATGATGATGATGATGATGATGATGATGATGGTGTACAATTCACCTGTAAACAGTGTAATTATCAAGTGTTCATCCCACTTGAGCCTGTCATCAATCGTTACACCAAGGTATTTGTAGTGAGGAACTCGCTGGGCGAATTGGTTCTTTAATTTTAACGGTTCTATCGGTTCCTTCACTCTCCTAAAGTCAATCACTAGCTCCTTTGTCTTGCTTATGTTAAGCTCTAGGTGGTGGACATCACACCAAGACACAAATCTATCAATTTATTGCCTATAAGCCACGTCGTTGCCGTTTGTTATGAGGCCTTGTAGCGGTGTCATCTGCAAACTTTATTAAAGAGACACTCAGGTTTTGACTTCTACGGGCATTCGTGTATATCGTGAATAATACAGGGGACAATACACAACCTTGGGGAGCACCAGTATTTGTAGTTATACAGGAAGATGTGTTTTGTCCTAATTGAAAAT
>NC_088370.1:43930961-43943461 GCF_034508935.2 Berghia stephanieae | reverse complement strand
TCAAATAAAAATTTTAAAAATCAATGGAATCTCCATAGAGTCAACATTCTTAAAGTCAACTTCTGCTTAAAATCAACTCGTCTGGTGCGTCCCAAACTTTCTTTCCTTTATCTAAGTCAGTGTGTTCCATTGACAATACAGGTCTCGAAATGAAAAAAAAAAACATGCAGTGGAATCTCCATTAAATCAACACTTTTAAAGTCAACTTCTGCTTTAAATCAACATCTCTAGTGCGTCCCAAACTTTCTTTCCTTTTATCAAAGTGTGTTCAATTGATACGACAGGTCTCAAAACGAAGAAAAAAAAATGCAGCGGAATCTCCATTAAATCAGCACTTTTAAGGTCAACTTCTGCTTAAAATCACTACCTCTAGTGCGTCCCAAACTTTCTTTCCTTTTATCAAAGTGTGTTCAATTGATACGACAGTTCTCAAAACGAAGAAAAAAAATGCAGCGGAATCTCCATTAAATCAGCACTTTTAAGGTCAACTTCTGCTTAAAATCACTACCTCTAGTGCGTTCCAAACTTTCTTTTCTTTATCAAAGTGTGTGTTCCATTGATACGACAGTTCTCAAAATGAAGAAATATGCAGTGGAATCTCCATAAAATTATTAACACTTTTAAAGTCAATTTCTGCTTAAAATCACAAGTCTAGTGCGTCCCAAACTTTCTTTCTTTATCAAATGTGTTCCATGACACTACAGGTCTCGAAATGAAAAAACAAAAACTGCAGTGGAATCTCCATTAGATCAGCACTTTTAAAGTCAACTTCTGCTTAAAATAAACTCCTCTGGTACGTCCCAAACTTTCTTTCCATTTATCAAATTGTGTGTTCCATTGATACGACAGGTCTCAAAATGAAGAAAAAATGCAGTGGAATCTCCATAAAATTAACACTTTTAAAGTCAACTTCTGTGTAAAGTCACCAATTTTGTGAGTCCCAAGCTTCCTTTCTTTTATCTAAGCGTCTTCTACGGAAAATGGATAAAAAGTCATCCAATCTTTTTGGTGGGGGGGGGGGGGGGGGGGCGACGTGGCCGTGTGGTTAAGGCATTGCACTGCGATCCGGAAGGTTCCGCTTTCGAGCCCCGCTTCAGGCACTTTCGTTTGCTTTTTCTTCGTTTGGCAAGATTATTATTAACCCCCACTTTGCTCACGACTTGGACAACATAGGTGATTCCTGTTGACATGAGACATCCTGTTTGATGGATTATCTATATTCCTTCATGGAATGAATGCCTAGGCGATGGGATCTTATGATGCAGCTGTTGCGAATGGGCGTTATATTTAATATAATCTTTCTGGTTCTTCTGCTGAGTTGACTTTATCAGGATTTCACAGCAGATTTTACTGTCTAAGGCATATTTCTGTCACGTGTCGTGTAGTGCTTTCTTCGTGGCCCAAAGACTCGAAGCGGTATTAAGAGTGAGGCGAGACATGGAAAGGGAGAGGAGGGGGGGGGGGTGAGGCAGCGTGGCTCAGCGGTACGGCCTTTGCTTCGTCCCCGAAAAGTACCGTTTGATCACCTGGCGCTGCGCTGTGTGGCCTTGAGCTAGTAACCTCGTCCTAGATCAATTTGCGGCGATGCACTGCGGCTGACACCCGGGTTATTCCGGTCTTCCCTTGGGACAAATTTCCCTTATAGGATGTAGAAAGGGAATTTTTTTTTTCTTTTGATTAAAAAAAAAAAACAGTTGGAGGCTTGTCTTAGTCACCCATTCCATGGTTCCCGATTCAACAGACATTTCTAATCTACTTATGTAATTATTATAATTTTGGTGGATTTGAAAACTTGACTTTCACAATTAACTCCAAGCCACCATTACTGTTTCTAACAATTCTCTGGTTCAACAATGGTCTTATAATTATTTTGTTGTTCGTAAAGCCAGATTAATTCTTTAAACCATTAACATTGTATAAATCAGGTGTTTAGTCATATGCCATGACACTAAAATGGTCCAACTTGATAATGTCAAACACAAAATACCCTTCGTTATGACTGACACACAAAGGACTAATTTCTTATAATAATCGCTGATATTTTAATATTCATAGCATTTCCCTTTTCAAAAAATCATTCATGAATATTCAATAATTATATGTAAATTTTGATATTGTGTCTCTCCGAATCTTTAGACAGAAAGATCAAACTGCGATGCGATGGAGTGTCTAAACATTTACAAAAACTGTATTCTGATTTGTTTATGAAACGAAAGAAAGTAACAAATTATGATTCTACCAATTTTCAACGAAATGACGGGCTGGTGTCAATTTGCTTGCACTCACGCCGAGTACTTCGCTTCTCCCTTTTACTTTCAAAATCGGTATTCTGAATTCTGATTTGTTTATGAAACAAATTAAGAATCTACCAAATTTCCACGAAAGGATGGGCGGGTGTCAGTGTCATTGGTTGCACTTCTGCTCCTCTCTATTACTTTTAATTTCTTACCCAATCATACTGCGATGTGATGGATGTTTAAAGAATACAAAATCAGTATTCTGAATTCTGATTTGTTTATGTAACAAATTACGATTCAAACAAATTTCCACGAAATGATGGGGGGGTGTCAAATTGGTTGCACTTCTGACCTTCTCTATTACTTTCAGTCTTTTACCCAATCAAACTGCGCGATGGATTTCTATTCTGACCTTTACAAAATCGGTATCCCTCATTTGTTTTATTTTTTTAATGAAACGAAAGAAAGTCGAACTATCGCTTGTCCCGGGGCGACGCTCAGTACCAGACAACCCGTGCAAACCGTAGTTCTTGTTCACCATCGAGGGAGTTTGTATTTCTGTGATCTCACAACAACCAACAATGCACAAACTTATTCTTATAGATAGTTCTTAGTTGACGTCACTCGGGTCTTTGTTATTGTTTTTTGCCATCCGCGTTATGAGTAATGCTCACTAAACTGTATTAACCTGACTATAAACGTTCATGGATACACACAGTTTTTGTGTGTTGATCCGTTATACTTCCGGATGGCAATGTTTATGAGCTTCTTAGACAAGCGCATACTATCTATAACTTTGGAGAGAAGAAAACATTTACTTCATAATATAGAGAGAATGAAGTTGACGTCACTCGGGTCTTTGTTTTTTGCCATCCGCGTTTATGAGCACTTCTCACTAAACTGTATTAACCAAACTACAAACGTTTAAGGTTATTAATAGTTTTGTGTGTTGGTCCTTATATTTCTGGATGGCAATGTTGTGAGCTTCTTCGCCAAGCGCATACTATCTATAATTCGATAAACCAAATCGGTGTTTGCTTATTTACAGGTCTGATTACCAAACGCAATTATATGGCCCTTTTCAAATTAAGAAATTAAGGAGCAGGCACTGTGTAAGATAAAGATCTGAACAAGTGTGTATGAAAGGTACCAGACAAAGCAAGAAAGAAAATACAAAAAGTAAACCATCCCAAAAAATCAGTGTATCTCGACAGGGGACCGAACCTGAGACCTTCTGATTTACCGGGCAGACGTGCTACCATTACACGTAATGCAGTGGAGCACGTCTGACCGTAATCAGAATGTCTGAGGGTTTTTCTCTTTATTCCTAGTATTTGTTCGTACCCGACGTCTTTATCCGGGAAAACGGCAGCGGACGGCAGTGCCGGTCGGGGGAGTCAAGTCTCTGGTGGGGTTAGCCCTGAGGCATTTCATTTTAATCCGTCTGTCTGTTGTTGCTGTTTGAAGGGAAATGATTCAAACTTTTTCAGTTTTTTGTTCAGATAGTTAAGAGTTGAAATTTATCAACAGTTAAAGTTTATCAACATTTCAGTTTGGAATTATAACAGGTTTGTTCGTCTGCTAGTCCTTTCCATGTAATCATTGGCCACGATTTTACAATTATTAATGTAGAAAATAATTTTAAAAATCTTGCTGTGAAATTTTAGATAGAGGTATTCGCATTGTTTGATTTTCACGTGTCCTTATCTCATAATAATGTTGTGATTGATCGTGTTAGGCATTACATTGTTTCTTTGGTCCCTGCCGTTATTTATTATTTATCATATATTAATAACAATGATAATAATAATAATAAATAATAATAATAATAATATAATAATAATAATAATAATAATAATAATAATTATGATAATAATAATAATAATAATAATAATAATATAAAAAATAATAAATAATAATAATAATAATAATAATAATAATAATAATAATAATGATAATAATATAATGATAATAATAAAATAATAATAATAATAATAATAATAATAATAATAATAATAATAAAAAAAATAATAAACGTAATAATAATAATAATAAAATAATAATAATAATAATAATAATAATAATAATAATAATAATAATAATAATAATAATGATAATAATATAAATGATAATAATAATAAATAATAAAATAATAATAATAATAATAAATAATAATAATAATAATAATAATAATAATAATAAAATAATAATAAAATAAAACGTAAAAAATAATAATAATAATAATATAATAATAATAATAATAATATAATAATAATAATAATAATAATAATAATAATAATAATAATACATTTCTGTAGCGTCTTGGCATCCACTTAAAAGTGCTCTTTCGGTGCTTTACAATTAACTCAAACGCACAACGACCCACCCAAACCCACCCCCACCCACACACACCACAAACACACAAAAGCACACACATAGCCCACATAAAAAAATTTTATATATATTTAAAATATATATATATAAAATATAATATATATATTTATATATATATATATATAAATTTTAAAAATTTTTGTCGTTGTTTTTTTTTTTTTTTTTTTTTTTTTTTTTTTTTTTTTTTTAATCATTTATAAAAAGCCCTGAAAATAATGTAGTCTTAAGATGCTTCTTCAAAAAATGTTTTGAAACCTCAAGAGCGAATTTTTCTAAAACTAAGAGAGTTCCCCGACGTGGAGCTGTCGTCAAAATTTTTGGTGAAAATTATAAATGCAGTTTTTTATTTCATTATAACACGGTGTTTTTTGAACCCGACAACTTGTTTATGATTATCTAATTTTCTTCATTGAATTCGAGCGAGGATCATCAGTTCCACCGATAGGGATTTGTATAAAGTTTATTTATTATTTTTTTATTTTTTTTATTTACTCATAATATTATATATTATAAAATATATATATAAATATATATATATATATATATATTATTAAAATTATATAATATAATATTTTTTAAATTTTATATATTTTTTTATATAATATATTAATTAAATTTTAAATTTTAAAAATTTTTTATAAAAAATATAATTTTATATATATTATATATATATATATTATATATATTATCAAAATAATTGTTCATCATTTTTAAAACTTATTTTTATACGACCATAGACTATAAAAAATATATTATTTTAGTTTTTTAATCGAGTCTCTTGGTAGCCTCTCAACGTTTCTTCAGCCAAAAACTTTAAAAGACTCAGCTTCAGCTACCTTCAAAGGCTGTGACAGGGGCGTTGGGGGGGGGGGGGGGGGGGGGCAAAAAAAATCTCCCATGCACCGGATTTTGATCTGGTCCCTTTGCGTGTGAAACGAGTGCTCTACCATGAGCCATCGAAGCCCCCCCCCCCCCCCCAAAAAAAAAAAAAAAAAAAAAAAAACAAAAAAAAAAAAAAAAAAAAAAAAAAAAAAAAAAAAAAAAAAAAAAAAAAAAAAAAAAAAAAAAAAGGGGCTATTGCGGGAAAAAAGGGAAAATAAAAAAAAATTTTTATAAATTTTTTCCCAAACCTTTATTTTTTTTTTGTCCCCATCAGCACTAAAAAAAAGAGATTTTTTATCCTTGATGTTTTGTTTCATCGCCCCTAATCTATTCCCTCACTTTATTTGGCTAAAAAAAAATTAATTTTTTTATTTCCTTTTTATTTCTTTTGGGGGGGATGGGTTTTTTTTCCCTTTCCGCAGTGTGACTTCCGCTTTTGAAAAAAAAAATTTAAAAAACCCAAAAACACAAAACACGATCAAATTTTTTTTGGGGGAATTTTTGAAAGAGTAGGCCTTCATTTACCTTTTTCTTCATGACCCATTTTCTTCCCACGTTCCTCGACAAAAGGGAAACAACCCAAGTACTCTTTTAAAATAACCGTAAAAGAAAAAAAAAAACCATACCCCCTTTTTAAACTAACCCAAAATTTTTATACTAATAGTAGTAGTATAGGAAAAACAAAAACCCAGGCCCCCTTCAACGCCTATATTTAACTATAGTAACAAACCCCTTTAATAGAAAAAGAAAAAAAACAACCCCTTTGGGGACTTTCTGAAATCCCTTTCAATTTTTCAATGACAAAAAGGCAGCGGAGAACCAAAAATTGGTCATTTTTAACTTTTTAAACTTTACTTTTCAATCAAGATTTGTTCTACTGTTTTTTAAAAATTTGCTGCAATATTATATTGACGAATTTAAAAAAAAAAACGCTGAAAAAATTTTTCCTTGTGAAAATAAAAATTTGGAAAAATTTTTCACGAGGAGCTTTGGGAAACCCCTTTCCCAAAAAAAAGGGCCTATAAGGAAATTAGAGTAGAAAGTAGTAGTTTTTAAGTAAGTAGTAGAAAGAAATTAAAAGTTTTTAGTAAAAATAGTATGTAGTAGTAGTTTTTAGATAGTAGTAGTTTTTTTTTAGAAAGTAATATAGAAAGTAGTAGTAAAGTAGTATAGTAGTAGGATTTGTTAGATTTGACTATCTAAAAGCATATAAATATCACACTCTACAAACCCCATATCTTATCGTGTTGTTTTTAAACGATAATCAAAAAAATTATAAAAATTAAAATTTATAAACTCCCCCAAACCATCATATCTTGTCGTTTGGGTGTTAAAAACGAGTCACGTGAAAAGAAAGGATTTTAAAAATCTGTGGACGTTAATATTTAATGAACAAAACTTACTATATAACAGACTCAAAGAAGAACAAAACAAAAGCAGGGAAAATTTTTGGGGGCTAAAACCATTTTTGTCTACAGCGAAAACATTTAAAAAACAATAATTCCCCAAAACAAAAAGGGTCAAAATGACGAAAGAAAGTTTTTGGGACGTCTTGTCAAATACTACGACCCCCGAATAATTTTTACAAAAATTTGAAGAAAAACCCAATTTTTGGAAAATTCGATTTTTTTTTTTTTCCAAAAAATTTGCTAAAAAAAATTAAAGTAAAATATTATGTTATTTTTTGGATTTTTCACTGCATTTGACAAATTTGCCCAACAACTTTTCTGTTAAAACCGATTCGAACTTTTTAAAATTGGGGATAAAGGGAAGGGCGCTGAAAAAATTTGAAAACTTACTTAATAAACGCGAAAGTTTGTTGTGGTTAAAAATGTCAAATCACTGATCACCTCTGAAAATTTGGGGAAACCCCAAGGATAATATTGGGGGCCCCCTTTTTTTTACAATCACAGAAACCCCTTGGGTAAATTAAAAATTTTTTTTGATTTTAATTTTAAAAAAACCAAATTTTATGCAGATTTATATCTTCCTTCTCCCCCCTCCCCAAACCATCCTGATACTACTACTTTTTCTTCTACTACACTAATACTACTACACTACTACTATACTCACTAAACACTACTTTCTAACTACTACTACTAATACTACTACAAATAACTACTATTACTACTACACTACTAAAAAAATTCACTAAAATACTAATAAAAAAATACTACTACTACACTACTACACTAATACTACTATTTAAAAAACCAAAAATTCTACTACGCTTTACTACAAAAATTACTAAATACTACTACAATTACTACTACTAAATACCTACTACAAAAAAATACTCTACTACTACTACTACTAAACACTACTAATACTACTAAAACTACTACTACTACTACTACTACTACTACTACTAAAAAAATCTGCTGCTGGGTACTTTCAACAATAACTACAATACTACTAAACTACTACTAATACTACTAATACTACTACTTCACTTTTACTACTAATATTACTACAACTACATTACTAACCCCTACTACTATTTCTACCCCTACTTCACACTACTACTTTTCTTACTCACTACTGTACATCTTTCCCCCAAAAACCCGGTGAAGACAGCTGATTACAAGTGTATTATCGAATCCTTGAACTAAAAAAGCCGAGTAAGGGTTTGTCAAAATACCAAATTTTTTTCTATTTTCCCAAATGCGACCCATGACGTGCTGAATTTTTATCATGATGGTAATGACAGATAACTAAGGTTTTAGAGTAACACAGCTGTGCTTAAAGAAAAAGTGAACCCTTCTCCCGAAACGGGTACATGTCGGGAAGAACTAATGTAATATAGTATTTTTTCCCGAGCCATTAAAAAAATTGAGTCTTGTATTGCGCAATTTCCATAAACGTGCTCAAAGCGGGTTTACAAGGGGGGTTTCCGGGCAAAAGCAACTTTAACATGTAGGGCGGGGCATAACCCTGTTAGGCGATTTTTCAATTTTTCGGGAAAAAAAAAACGCTTTAACCCAGGGACTCTTTTTAAAAACCTAGTAAAGGCGGAAAAATGTAGAAAGGGCCTTTTTCCCAAAGGGCTCAACTATGCCCAAAAAGCGAGGCTCGAACCCAGAACTTCCGATCCGAAAGCGGAGCCTTAAAGAAAAGACCACATAGCCGCACATTAGGGTCATGGAGCGGGGTTTTTCCCAGCTTTTAAAATTTTGGGGGAAAGCCATGTTTTGCGGGAAAGGTGGTTTTTTTGGTATGACACTCACTTTCTGATCGAAATTTCCTATCGATAGCTCCGTTGGGGGAAAGCACTCCCTTCACAAAAAAAGGGGGCGGACGGAGGCACCCGGGTAAAACCCCAAATTTTTTTTCCTTCTACCTTTACCCCCCCCCCCCCCCCCCCCCGCCACCCATCTTGGTTGATTGGGTACTACGGGGTCTTTTTAATCTGGGGGGAAAATTTTTTTGCAATAGTTTTGGGCATCATACCAAAGGGAAGTAAGACATTATTGATATTATTAGCATTTTCTCGCAAAGGGAAAACCCGGGATAAACTCCCCCGGGCTCCCCCGGGCCGAATGCTCTGAGTGACAACTTCTCTCCTTCTTCTTTTTTATTTTTTAGTCTGATTTTTTTAGCTCTATGATGATGTACTATAACCAAAATCCCCACAACAAACCGCAAAACTGTGTGGAACCTTGAAGGGTTTTTAATTTTTTTGTTAATTTAAGTGAGAAAAAAAAAAAAAAAAAATGGCGGGCTAAAAACAAGAAAAAAGAGTTTGATGACGTCAATTTCGTTCCTTCTAGTTTTAAATTTTCAACCCCATATGGACCTTTTTGACCCCTTGTGTTCATTTTCCTGAAAGGGGTCAGTGTGTTCATTTTAATTTTTTGAAAACGCTGTTATTACAATAAACGTGAAAAGCAAAACTATTTTTTATTATTTAAATTGTTTGAAAGGGTTACACGGGGTCGACGTGTTTTTAAAAGGGGACACACAGTGTGCGGTTATAAAAACATTTTGGTGGGGTTTGGGGTAATTGATATAAATTATATATTTACTAAACTTTTTTTCGTGCAAAAAAAACCCCAATAATATAGTACTAGGTGCGCTATGTGGTCTATTTTTATGACACTCGCTTTCGGATGGGAAGGGCCCCCGGGGTTTCGAGCCTCGCTGGGCGCATTGTTGATTCCTTGGAAAAACTCTTTACTCACATTCTCTCAAAAAACTCAGGTGTAAAATGATTAGGGGGGCCGTTAACAGCGTTGTCTTTGCCCGAAAAATTTTTTAATATCGCCAACAGGCGCATGTCCGTCCTACTTGTTAAATTTTGCTGTTGACCAGGCCCCCCTTTTGTAAAGCGCATTGACCCTTTAAGTGGATATTGCGCTATATAAATGCTCAATTTTTAAAAATGTTTTTGGGGGATAAAAAACCCTTACGTAAGGCCGGGTTTCCCCCGGCGGGGTAATATTCACAAATTTTTAAAAGGTGGGAAAAAAATTTTGTTGTCAAAAAAAAACTTTTTCCAAAATTTTACGGGGAAAGGGAAAACCACTATTTATTTGGGGGGATAGTTCATATTTAAAAAATTTGCTTTTTATATTAGCTCTAACCACATTATCGAGCACTTTCTTTTCCTAAAAGAAACCCCCCAAAAAATAAAAAAATTAAAATTTAAAAATATATAAAATATATATAAATAATATATATATATAAAAAAATTTATTAAGTATATATATAATAAAAAAATAAAATTATATAATAATATATATAATATTATATATATATATTTAATGTTGGTGGGTACTTTGTAGGGAAAGAAATGCCGATAAAGGGGGTTAACCCAAAATAGAATGAAAAATTTTTACTCACATTTTTTGTGGCCCAGGGGATTTTGTTTTTGGGGGCCCAACGATTCGCTTCTGTGTCTTAAAACGTGTAAGAACAAAACAACGCCCCCGGCCACAAAAAAATGTGATTTAAAATTTGCATTCTTTTTAAAAAATATATATTTTTTTTTATATAATATAAAAATTAATTTTTATAAAAAAAATTTTTAAAATATATATAAAAAATATTTTATATATTATATATAAAAAAAAAAACCTTTTCAATCGTCCCTTTTGGGGATCACCTTTAGGGTATCTTATTTTTTTGCTAAATAATACATTCTGGGTTTTCAATACAAATTTATTTAAAACCTCGCTCCTGCCCATAATCCAAAAATCTTATGATAAAAAAAAAAATGGGCGTCACTCGAAACTTTTTATTACCTTTTTTCCACTGCTTTTATGATAAATTTTAAATAAACTGTATTAACCAGACTAAAAAAAGCTCAATATTCCAAGTTTTTTGTGTTGTTGTCCTTTTAAATTCCGGAAGGCAAAGTTGTGGCCCTTTTTAGACAAGCGCATAATATTATACATTCTGCTGCCAAAAACTTGAACCACCTCTTTTTTCAATTTTATAGTAAAGCGTTTGGGTAAGAAGCTCACAACAAATTTTCACCCGGGGAAATATAAGGCCCAAAAACACAAAACTTTGTGTAACCTTAAAAATTTATATCGGGTTTAAAACGTTTTTGTGAGATTTACTCAAAAACCGAATGGCAAAAAAAAAATTTTAAAAAAGCCTGAGGACGTCAACTTCGAACTATCTATAAGGGAACCAATTCATTTTTAAATCCTCCGAAGGACTGAATTTCATACCCACTCCAAGGGTTTTGGAACCCGGGGAAAAACAGAAGGTGTGACGTCCGACAATTTTCTGCTATTATAAAAAGCCCTTAAAATTTGATGCTATTTTGAATGTATCGGAATTTCGGTCCCCTTCTTGTGAAGCGAGTGCTCTCCCAAACCCCGAGCTAAAGGGGGCCCCCTTCTGAATTCATATCTAGGGTTTTGTTCATTCCATTTTTTCTTGTCTTATCGCTTATATCGTGTTTTTTAAATTTATTTATTTATTATTTATTTATTTATTTATTTATTTATTTATTTATTTATTTATTTATTCACTCATTCATTTTTTTATTTATTTATTTAATCATTCATTTATTTAATCATTTATTTATTTTTTTATTAAGTGATTAATTAATTACACTTATTTGTTATTTATGCGAGGTGATGCTTTATCTGCTGCTCATTAAAGAAACAAAACAAAAACAAAAAAAAACAAAAACAAAAAAAAAAAAACAAAAAAAAAAAAACACCAAAAAAAAAAACCCCAACAGACAACGAACACCCAACCCTGTTTCTTTACCATAGTTTGTCAAAGTTATATTATTGTGAAGTTAGCTCTTTGTTGTAAGGGTACCGAAAATTTGAGTTATCCCTCTTGGCGAAGAACCCCCCCCCCCCCCCCACTCTGCAGTACTCTGGAAAAACCCATATTTAAACATTTGGCCAAAAACTCGTCCTTCAAATTTTATATCGATCGATTTAAATGACCCTAAATCTTGGAAAAAAAAAAAAGGGTCCCAGGTTTGAGAATTTTGGGGTTTTTTTTTCTTTTGCCAAGATGAGGTCATTTAAAAAATCGATCGATATTTTGAAAGGGGAGTTTTCTGGCCAAATTTCTAAATATTATATTTTTCCCGGAGTACGACAATACTGCGCATGCGTCTGGGTGGAATTTAATTTAAGTTGTCTTGGATCGGGCGGAGACTCTTTCGTAGATTACTCCAGGACTCAATAACTGGTCGTTCGTCTTTGAACTAACTAATTCCCCACCACCTTGTCCTGTTTTGTTTGTGCGGCTTTCTGGTCTTGTGGTCTGAAACTTACTTTCTAAACTGACCCGCACGTCCTCCTGGCTATAATAATTTGGTCTTGTGGGGTGACACTCGCCTTCGGATTGGAAGGTCCAGGTTCGAGTCCCCCCCCCCCCTCCCCTCTCTCTCTCTCTCCTCTCTCTGAGCGCGCATAGACGAGTAATTGGAAAAGGCTCTTATTCACTTCTCTCGCCGTACTCAGGTTGTAAAATGAGTGCGTTCGTTTTACAGCCGTGTCTCTGTAGGAA
>NC_088370.1:43894611-43930861 GCF_034508935.2 Berghia stephanieae | reverse complement strand
TTTATAGTCTGATTGATAGAACACACGTGAGATCTACTCATGTGTGACAGTAAACGTTTATAGTCTGATTGATAGAACACAGTGAGATCTACTCATGTGTGACAGTAAACGTTTATAGTCCGATTGATAGAATGCAAGTGAGATCTACTCATGTGTGACAGTAAACGTTTATAGTCTGATTGATAGAACACACAGTGAGATCTACTCATGTGTGACAGTAAACGTTTATAGTCTGATTGATAGAACACACAGTGAGATCTACTCATGTGTGACAGTAAACGTTTATAGTCTGATTGATAGAACACACAGTGAGATCTACTCATGTGTGACAGTAAACGTTTATAGTCTGATTGATAGAAACATACAGTGAGATCTACTCATGTGTGACAGTAAACGTTTATAGTCTGATTGATAGAACACACAGTGAGATCTACTCATGTGTGACAGTAAACGTTTATAGTCTGATTGATAGAAACCACAGTGAGATCTACTCATGTGTGACAGTAAACGTTTATAGTCTGATTGATAGAACCACAGTGAGATCTACTCATGTGTGACAGTAAACGTTTATAGTCTGATTGATAGAACACACAGTGAGATCTACTCATGTGTGACAGTAAACGTTTATAGTCTGATTGATAGAACACACAGTGAGATCTACTCATGTGTGACAGTAAACGTTTATAGTCTGATTGATAGAACACACAGTGAGATCTACTCATGTGTGACAGTAAACGTTTATAGTCTGATTGATAGAACACACAGTGAGATCTACTCATGTGTGACAGTAAACGTTTATAGTCTGATTGATAGAATGCAGTGAGATCTACTCATGTGTGACAGTAAACGTTTATAGTCTGATTGATAGAACACACAGTGAGATCTACTCATGTGTGACAGTAAACGTTTATAGTCTGATTGATAGAACACACAGTGAGATCTACTCATGTGTGACAGTAAAAATTTATAGTCTGATTGATAGAATGCAGTGAGATCTACTCATGTGTGACAGTAAACGTTTATAGTCTGATTGATAGAACACACAGTGAGATCTACTCATGTGTGACAGTAAACGTTTATAGTCTGATTGATAGAACACACAGTGAGATCTACTCATGTGTGACAGTAAACGTTTATAGTCTGATTGATAGAACACACAGTGAGATCTACTCATGTGTGACAGTAAACGTTTATAGTCTGATTGATAGAACACACACTGAGATCTACTCATGTGTGACAGTAAACGTTTATAGTCTGATTGATAGAACACACAGTGAGATCTACTCATAAAAATGGCTGGCTGTAAATAATAAGACAGAGCTGAATGACGTCAATTTCGTTCTATCTACTGACTTTTAAAATATTCTTTGTATGATTTCACAGTATTGAATGTTGTGGCCAGTCTAAGGCTGTATCAACTGAGTGCATTCAATTTCCACTCCGTTTCATCTTGCTCTCTATTTGAGCTTTTCTCTCAGTCGTAGCAAAGTGACTGTCACTCGCTGGTTTTTAGTTGCCGGGCCAAACAGGAATCGAACCCGAACGTTTTGTCTCGGATTTAAAATGTCTTTCAGTTTCCAACCACCAAAGGGAGACAACACACGGAATTTCTGTGTTATTGTTTTTAGAACACATTTGGATGATCAGTTCTCACTGAATAAATGTTTGAATAGTAATATAAACGTTTTGGCTTACACGAAGTTTGCTGGTGTGTTTCATGTGCTTGTATGTAAATTACAGAAGTGTATAGCGTCTATGACACACGGGTTATTCACGAACAGGAGACGAAATCGAATGCACTCAGTAAACAGCCTAAGATCTCGATAAACTGTGAGACAAGAATGACATGACAGGTTAGAACGAATCCACGGCGAGTCCAGGCGTAGCCTTTGTAATCTCATGGCCTGACACTCACCGTGGCCTTCGTAAAATGATGGCCTGACACTCACCGTGGCCTTCGTAAAATGATGGCCTGACACTCACCGTGGCCTTTGTAAAATGATGGCCTGACACTCACCGTGGCCTTTGTAAAATGATGGCCTGACACTCACCGTGGCCTTTGTAAAATGATGGCCTGACACCAACCGTGGCCTTCGTAAAGTTATGGCCTGACACTGACCAAAAAATGACGTCAAAATGCCAGTCTTTTGCCACAAAAGAAAACAAATCGTGAGTTGTATTCAATATTCAACCAATTAAATAACTCGTTTCCATGAGCTCAACTAACGACAACTAACTAGGCGGTGCAAAAAAAACAACAACAAATAATGACGTCAAACTGCCAGTCCGTTTGAATTTCAGTGTCAGGCTATAACATAACGATGGCTACGCACTCACCCCCCCCCCACCCAAAATGAGAGCCATACAAACGACAACCAATGGAATCACTTGTTTCCGTGAGCCATACAAACGACAACCAATGGAATCACTTGTTTCCGTGAGCCATACAAACGACAACCAATGGAATCACTTGTTTCCGTGAGCCATACAAACGACAACCAATGGAATCACTTGTTTCCATGAGCCATACAAACGACAACTGAATAGACTCTGCACAAAACTAAAAAATGACGTCAAACTATAAGTCCTAGTGGGTTCTAGCGTAGTCATCGTTAACTTATAGCCTGACACTGACCAAAAAATTAAGTCAAATGACAAGTCTTTGGCCACAAAAGAAAATATAATTATGAGTTGTATTCAATAGTTCAACCAATGGGATCACTTGTTTCCATGAGCTATACGAACGGCAACTCACTAGACGGTGCACAGAACTAAAAAACTACCAGTACTCAAGGGTTCTTGTGTCAGGCTATAAATGACCAATGGCTACGGGCTGGTCCATACAATTGGGTCTGGTGAATCGGTTTCTCACTGACGTGGATCTGCAGGAAGGGTCAGTTTTATATCACCGTGTGTGTCCTGTCGACTCGAAACGGTGTGAAATTAGGATAGTTTATCATATTGATGTGATGCGTTAAACCAAAAAAACCATAACATCCGCCAACAGGAATAAACATACCAAGACACAAAATTATGTATAACATTCGACGTTTATAGAAGGAACGAAATTGACGTCACTCAGTCGTTTGTTATTGTTTTTAGACAGCCATGTGTATGAGTAGTTCTCACTAACTTCTATCAATCAGACTATAAACGTTCGAAGTCTCGCGGCGTTTTGTTGTTGGTACATTATATCCGGATGGCGGATGTTGTGATTTTTTTGGCTAAACCTACTTTACTTATTACTTTAAATGGGGAGGGGGGGGGGGGGAAAGAGGCGATAGCTCAGTTGGTAGAGCAAAATGACCGAAATCGATTCCCGGTGAAGTTAGATTGTTTTTTTCTGCCCCCCCCCCCCTCCCCCCCCCCCCCCCCCCCCCCCCCCTCCTCTATTTGTCCAGGCAGCGATGGTTTGATAGCTGGGTCTCTTAGATTTGACGGAAAGTGTTTTGCGATAGACTAGAGGCCTATTAAAATGGTAGCTGGTTATTTCTATTGTATGTTTCACGCTCTAGAAACTGGGATAAACTCCGATTTTATGTGTTTAATGAATCTAAAACATCTATCTATAGGGTGCAATGGTTCTTTAGAATCTGACCAAGTGTGTATGGAAGGTGCCAGACAAAGCAAGAAAGACAACTACAAGAAAGAAAAACATCTTTAAAAAATCAGTGTATCTCGACAGGGGACCGAACCTGAGACCTTCTGATTACCGAACAGACGTGCTACCATTTACATCGATTCCCTTTCGAGGTAGACTGAGTTTTTGAGATGGATTTTATTTCTTGTATTTTCCTTTCTTGCTTTGTCTGTCACTGTTTCATACACACTTGTTCAGATCTTTATCTTACACCAGTGCCTGCTCCGTAATGTCTTCATTTGATGGGAGCAATGGATGAGATTTATGTCGTTATGAAAAGTTCCAAATAGCATATCTCGCTCTATATTAAATCTGTTATCTTTTTAATCAGTTATCCGATCTACTCAGGAAAGACACGGATTTTAAAATTTGGCCAGAAAACTCGTCCTTAAATTATTGATCGATTTAAATGCCCCTCATCTTGGCAAAAACTCTGATTCTTGGGACTTTGCCAAGTCTTCCGTAGTCCCAGGTTTGAAAGTTTTGTTATTTCAAGATCCGAACAAGTGTGTATGAAAACTGCCAGACAAGCATTTCGAGGTGGACTCATTTTTTGGGGATTTTTTTTCGTGTATTTTTCTTTCTTCCTTTGTCTGGCACTGCTTCACACACACTTGGTCAGATCTTTATCTTACACCGGTTCCCGAACCCTAGTTTCTAAATATGATGGCTATTGAATCGATATGTATTTATAGGACGAGTTTTCTGACCAAATTTTAAAGTTCTTGATATCCAGATTACGACATTCAACTGGTGGATTCAACAGAAAAAATTCGGATTTTGGTCCTGTCTGGCGTTGTACCGGCCTGGAGAGGTTGGTAACATTTTGTATATCCTGGTTGTTGTTTTTATTTCCCTTGTTCTGAGAATGGAGGAATATGGAGGGAGTGAAAGGGGGATAGTGTGTGTGTGTGTGTGTGTGTGTGTGTGTGTGCGTGCGTGGAGAGAGAGAAAGGGGGATAGTGTGTGTGTGTGTGTGTGTGTGTGTGTGTGTGCGTGCGTGGAGGGAGAGAAAGGGGGATAGTGTGTGTGTTTTTGTGTGTGTGGGGGGGGGGGGGGGGGGGGGGGAGATGTTTTCATTCATTCATCGTTTTGTTTATTCAAAGCATTGGGTTGTGAGAGAATATTCTTGACCTCCTAGGATTTCAGCGTCGTGATTGGTTGGAGATAAAGTGCTTTGATTTGATTGGATGTTGGGTTACATACGTGTACTTTTAGCCGAATATCTGATGACAGTTTGACTGGGTCACTCAGGGAGAAAAAGGACAGTGATTACATATTGCGAGACCTGTAGCTTCTGATGATAATGATGATAATAATAGTAATAATAATAATAATAATGATGATGATGATGATGATGATGATGATGATGATGATGATGATGATGATGATGATGATGATGATGATTATGATGATGATGATGATGATGACGATGATGATGATTATGATGATGATGATGATGATGATGATGATGATGATGATGATGATGATGATGATGATGATGATGATGATGATGATAATAATAATAATAATAATAATAAAACTGAACACAAACACGGCATACAGCCAATCTCTTCAAGCTTACATCGCAATAACTTTAAAGAAAATCAATGGAGAGGGTTTTTTACATGATCTGTGCGCTTTAATATGGTTGACTAGCTTCTTTAAGAAACAATATTCCAAAATTCTGTTTGGCCACAAAACACCTTTTAGAGGCCAGAGTCGAATGGGTCAAGGACAATGTGTACTCATAATCAGATCTGATAATCCAAACTGTTATTTGTTTGTTTTTTGTTTTTAAGGGTTTTACGGCGCTTGCAACACATTAAGGTTATATCAGCGCCGGTCAAAAGGAAGAAAATGGGATAGAAAAAAGTTCTAGAATTACAATAAAGCATCCAAGAAAAGGTAAGACAAAGGGGAATTGGTTCAAATATGGAACAGATGTAGATTCCAAGAGCACACCGTCAAAGTTTGAGATCACCTAAAAGGCTCATCCAGACACAAGCACAGGTCCCAACTAAGAGGGATACACTCAAATGTTTACAAATCATATATAATATAAACAAAACATAATACAGTGCATAACAGAGAGATGATTTACAAGTAAAAAAATATCATCTCCCAAAACTAACTAAACATTTGACTGTTTCCCTCTCAGCTGGGGTATCTGGCTAGGGCCAGGACAAAACCAAGTAATCTCATTCCAACCAAAGACAAAAGGCAAGTTGGAAAACTGATACAGGGGGATAGAAGACACAGAAAGTACATCCCTGCCCACTATGGGAGGTCAGGAAACCCATCCTGCCAAACTGTTATGAACTCAATGTTTTCATGGAAATATTCTCAAACCAGCACGAAATATTTTCTTTTATAACAATGTCAAATCTAGGTCACGGTTGTGCTCGAATACCAGACCTGTTTAAATGTGAACGTTGGAAAAGAGACTTACCCAAAAAATACAAGGATCTGGATTCGTTTGTTTTTTAAATACTTAAATAGAAGGAACGAAGTTGACGTCACTCAGCTCTTTGTTATTGTTTTAAGCCAGTCATCTTGATGAGTAGTTCTCACTGAATTCTATCAACCAGATTATAGATAGTTCGAAGATGACGTCACTCTGGTATTTGTTATTGTTTTAAGCCAGTCATCTTGATGAGTAGTTCTCACTGAATTCTATCAACCAGACTATAGATAGTTCGAAGATGACGTCACTCTGGTATTTGTTATTGTTTTTTGCCATCCGCGTTTGTGAGTGATTCTCACTAAACTGTATTACCCCGACTATAAAAGTTTATGGTTACACATAGTTTTGTGTGTTGGTCCGTCATACTTCCGTATCGCAATGTTGTGAACTTCTTAGCCAAGCGCATTCTATCTATAGACAGTTCGAAGTTGACGTCACTCAGCTCTTTGTTATTGTTTTTGCCATCCACGTTTATGAGTAATTATGAGAAATTCTCACTAAACTGTATTAACCAGACTATAAACGTTCATGGTTACACACAGTTTTGTGTGTTGGTACGTTATACTTCCGGATGGCA
Source organism: Berghia stephanieae (assembly GCF_034508935.2). Classification (NCBI taxonomy): domain Eukaryota; kingdom Metazoa; phylum Mollusca; class Gastropoda; order Nudibranchia; family Aeolidiidae; genus Berghia; species Berghia stephanieae. Next base: position 43,924,177 of record NC_088370.1, on the reverse strand, counting down.
ATGTTGTGAACTTCTTAGCCAAACGCATACTATCTATAAACGGTCAAAGTTACACATCGTTTTGTGTCTTGATACGTTATATCCGGCTGGCGAATGTTGTGAGTTTTTTGGCTAAACACAATGCATCAATAGATTTTATTTCGTCCAGTCAGAAATCCATTCTTATTTGATTTGTTGATTTAGTGCTGAAGAAGGGCTCGTGCCCGGAACGTCTATTATTTGTATAGATAGTATGCGCTTGGCTCAGAAGCTCACAACATTGCCATCCGGAAGTATAACCGACCAACACACAAAACTATGTAAAATTTGGACGTTTAAAGTCGGTTTAATACAGTTTAGTTAGGATTACTCATAAACGCGGATGGTAAAAATAAATAGCGAAGACCTGTGTGACGTCAACTTCATCCTCTCTATAGTTTCTTTACAGAAGCTTTCAATCCTTTGACAAATGCCAGTCTTGAGATAGACTAAACCAGATTAAATCTCGTGGTCATCCAACTGTTAAAAGCCAGGAGATAAAATCAGGACTGTTTTCCCCTCGGACAAAAGGTTTGGAATTGTGTAAACAAGGTATCATGACAGTATACCCTGTACCGACGGACACGCGGTGGACAGAAATGGCCGAGGACTGGACACCGGTCACTGGCACTGCCATCGCGATTCCTGGCCGACAATGGTAACCTGAGCCTCGAACTAGAAACAGAAAAACAAGGTCATGGCCGAATTCTGAATCAATTGGTCGCTTTGAAAACTGACAATTGACCAATCAGATCACAGTATTCGTGACACATCTTCTTAGTCACTCGGACAAACATTGCTGATTGTTTACTCACAATAGGACAAAGACAACTAGAGCATTTATATAGCGCAATATTTTTTTAACTTGAGCTTATAATATATAACCCCATATCCACAAGGGGATTTACAAGGGGTCCCTGACCAACAGCAACACGTAACATGTGGGACGTGACATGACGCCTGTTAGGCGATATTACAATTTTTCGGACAGAGACAACGCAGTTATCGGCAAGGTACTCATTTTACACCTGAGTACGTTGAGAGAATGTGAGTAAAGAGTCTTTTCCAAGGATTCTATTATGCGCCGAGCGTCAAATTTACAATAGGTTTGATACCAAGAACTATGTGTTTACGTCAAAAATTATCGAATTAGAAATAAATTTTATTAATAGTGAGGCTATGTGGTCGACCGAACAGTGTCCATCCCTGTTCTGTGATAGATCAAGTGTTATGACTCTCGCTTTCGGATCGGAAGGTCCAGGTTTCGAGGCCCGCTCTGAGTGGCGTAGAGTTGAGTCCTTGGAAAAGGCTCTTTACTCACATTTTCTCACCGTACTCAGGTGTAAAATGAGTTTATGGCCGTTCGTTGTCTTTGTCGGAAAAAAAATTGTAATATCGCCTGACAGGCGTCATGTCTCGTCCTTCATGTTTAGTATTGCTGTTGGCTTGGGGCCCCTTGTAAAGCGCTTTGAGCACGTCTAGTGGATATCCCTCCAAATAAATGCTGTCATATTTATTTTTTTTAATAATATTTTTATAAATTTTGAGTCAGGAAGAGGTAGACGAACAAAAGGTTTCGTTCTTGATCACCGTAAAATTTATAATGGATTTCATACAAAATAAAACAGTTTTCCGACTTTCGTAATTTCCAATGTAATTTCATAATATACACTGTGATTATCATTATTGACCTTTTTAATTTGAATTATTATTTTTTTTTTGGTTGTACTTCTTTTTTGTTTTGTTTTTCTCCTCGTTGACGCGACATCACGGTCGACATTGACACAAACATAATTTGGGATTGGCAGATGCCAAAAAGCCTTGACCACGTGATGACAGGGGTGGGCATGGATACCGACACACAAAATTGGATGTAACCTTGATTTATAGTCTACAAACAACCCCCCCCCCCTAAAAAAAAAGAAGAAAAAAAATGCGTGCGTGTGTGGTGTGTGTGGGGGGGAAGGGGGGGGGTGGATGCGAGTGCGAGTAGGAGTGCCCGCTTAACCTGCTACGAGAGTATCGTCGATTTGTTTTATAAATAATATAATAAATAATAATAATAAATAAATAAATAATATATAATAATAAATAAAATAATATAATAATAAAATAATATATAATATAATAATAATAATAATAATAAATATAAAATAATAATAATATAATAATATATAATAATAAAATAATAATAATAATAATAATAATAATAATAATAATAATAATATAATAATAATAAATAATAATAATATAATAATAATAATAAATAATAATAATAATAAAATAATAATAATAATAATAATAATAATAATATATAATAATAATAATAATAATAATAATAATAATAATAATAATAATAATAAATAATAATAATAATAATATAATAATAATAATAATAATAATAATAATAATAATAATAATAATAATAATAATAATAATAAATAATAATATAATAATAATAATAATAATAATAATAATAATAATAATAATAATAATAAAATAATATAATAATATAATAATAATAAATAATAATAATAATAATAATAATAATAATATTCTGTCGGCCACATAGCCTCAATATTAATTAAAATTTATTTCTAATTTCACTAATTTTTGGAGTAAACACACAGTTCTTAGTATCAAACCTATTGTAAATTTGACGCTGATCACGAATCCGACGTGAAAACAGCGAAAATCCGAGAAAAAATTGTCCGACTGACGCAAGGATCGGGTTACAGCGACCCAGCAGTGTCTCGTCCCTCGATCGTCCCTGGATGTGAACTTAGCGTGTATGGGCCCTTTTACACCTGAGTACGGTGAGAGAATGTGAGTAAAGAGCCTTTTCCAAGGACTCAACGATGCGCTGAACGAGGCTCGAACTCAAGACCTTCCGATTCGAAAGAGAATGTCTTACCACAAGACCACACTCCTTGACGCCGCCCAGCTAACGTTTACGTACACAATGAAGACGATCTAGACGTGACATGGAACGGTTACTCAATCGGCAATCTGACACTCATCGGAGCGAAGTACATGCGTCATAACAAACAAAAATATCCCCCCCCCCCGCCAGCCCCCCCCCCAAATCAGAGTCATAAAGGAGATGTCAAACAAACAAAAATACCCCCCCCCCCCCCCCACCCCGCCCCCCCCCCCCCCCAATCAGAGTCATAACGGAGATGTCAAACAAACAAAATTACCTCCCCGCCACCCCCCCCAAATCAGAGTCATAACGGAGTTGTCAAACAAACAAAAATACCCCCCCGCCACCCCCCCCCGCAACCCCCCCCCCGCCACCCCCCCGCCCCCTCCCCCCCCCAATCAGAGTCATAACGGAGATGTCAAACAAACAAAAATACCCCCGCCCACGCCCCCGCCCTCGCCCCCTCCCCCCCCCAATCAGAGTCATAACGGAGATGTCAAACAAACAAAATACCCCCCGCCCCGCCCCCGCCCCCGCACCCCCCCAATCAGAGCCATAACGGAGATGTCAAACAAACAAAAATACCCCCGCCCCCGCCCCCGCCCTCGCCCCCTTCCCCCCCCCCAATCAGAGTCATAACGGAGATGTCAAACAAACAAAAATACCCCCCGCCCCGCCCCCGCCCCCGCCCCCGCCCTCGCCCCCGCACCCCCCCCCCAATCAGAGTCATAACGGAGATGTCAAACAAACAAAAATACCCCCCGCCCACGCCCCCGCCCTCGCCCCTCCCCCCCCCCCAATCAGAGTCATAACGGAGATGTCAAACAAACAAAAATACCCCCCGCCCCCGCCCCCGCCCCCGCCCCCGCACCCCCCAATCAGAGCCATAACGGAGATGTCAAACAAACAAAAATACCCCCCGCCCCCGCCCCCGCCCTCGCCCCCTCCCCCCCCCCCCCCAATCAGAGTCATAACGGAGATGTCAAACAAACAAAAATACCCCCCCCCCCCGCCCTCGCCCCCCCCCCCAAATCAGAGTCATAAAGGAGATGTCAAACAAACAAAAATACCCTCCCCCCGCCACCCCGCCACCCCGCCACCCCCACCCCCAATCAGAGTCATAACGGAGATGTCAAACAAACAAAAATACCCCCCCCCCGCCACCCCCCCCAAATCAGAGTCATAACGGAGTTGTCAAACAAACAAAAATACCCCCCCCCCGCCATCCCGCCCCGGCCCCTCCCCCCCCCCGCCATCCCGCCCCGGCCCCTCCCCCCCCCCCTAATCAGAGTCATAACGGAGATGTCAAACAAACAAAAATACCCCCCCCGCCATCCCCCCCGCCCCCTCCCCCCCCCCAATCAGAGTCATAACGGAGATGTCAAAAAACAAAAATACCCCCCCCCCCCCCACCCCCCCCCCCCCAAATCAGAGTCATAACGGAGTTGTCAAACAAACAAAAATACCCCCCCCCCCCCCGCCATCCCCCCCCCGCCCCCTCCCCCCCCCAATCAGAGTCATAACGGAGATGTCAAACAAACAAAAATACCCCCCGCCCCCGCCCCCGCCCCCGCACCCCCCCCCCCAATCAGAGCCATAACGGAGATGTCAAACAAACAAAAATACCCCCCGCCCCCGCCCGCCCTCGCCCCTCCCCCCCCCCCCAATCAGAGTCATAACGGAGATGTCAAACAAACAAAAATACCCCCCGCCCCCGCCCCCGCCCTCGCCCCCTCCCCCCCCCCCCCAATCAGAGTCATAACGGAGATGTCAAACAAACAAAAATACCCCCCGCCCCCGCCCTCGCCCCCGCACCCCCCCCCCCCAATCAGAGCCATAACGGAGATGTCAGACAAACAAAAATACAAAAGACAGCAAATACAAAATGTAAAAGATGAGGAAATAAAACACAAACTAAGAATCGAACGCCACAAAGTGTTGCATCAAATAGGATATCGGTCATTGAAAATACGACACGACGAACTAGACAAACGAGATGCGAATATTGACACACCGAATAACGATCAGGCGATCTATATATAGAACGAAGATGACGTCACTCAGGTCTTTGTTATTGATTTTTGCCATCCGCGTTTTTGAGTAATTCTCACTAGACTGTATTAACCAGACTTTAAACGTTTAAGGTTACATATACTTCCGGATGGCAATGTTGTGAGCTTCCTAGCCAAGCGCACATTATTTATAGATAGAGCGAAGATGACGTCATCAGGTCTTTGTTATTGTTTTTTGCCATCCATGATTATGATTAATTCTCACAAAACTGTATGAACCTGACTTTTAACGTTTAAGGTTACACATAGTTTTGTGTGTTGGTCCGTTATACTTCAGGGATGACAATGTTGTGAGTTTCTTAACAAAGCGAATACTATCTATAAAGTGGTGTGCGCTTGGCTGAGAAACTTACAACATTGCCATCCGGACGTATAACGGACCAACAAGCAAAACTATGTGTAAACTTGACCGTTTATAGCGGCAGACAGAACAGGTACAATATTCTGACAAACCCAGAAGATGTATGGAAAATAGGATTCAATAGTCTGGTGTCACACTCGCCAGCAACGAGCAGCTTGGTTCTAAACAGAATCGGTACTTTTCATTCTCCACGCCGGCGAGACCGTTTTCACGTGTCATGTGATCAGAATGTAAAAAAGTCAAAACATGATCAGAATTATAACGTTTTTCTCCTCTGGGCACACTTTTATGCTCGTCGGAGACGTATTTCATAGTGGCGTCCGCCATTGTTCTGATAGTTTAGAGCCAGTTGCTAAGTTACCATGCGTCGTTACAAGGGAAGTGACGTCACGACTGTTGAAGGCTATTGTATCTGACAACTACAAAATAAAATTCAACGATGGAAGGACACAATCAATCCCGTTGTTTTCAGGACAGCCCCGCCCATTATTCAAACCCATAAACCCCGCCCATTATTCAAACCCATAAACTCCGCCCATTATTCAAACCCATAAACCCCGCCCATTATTCAAACCCATAAACCCCGCCTATTATTCAAACCCATAAACTCCACCCATTATTCATGCCCATAAACCCCGCCCATTATTCATGCCCATATACCCCGGCCATTGTTCAAGCCCATAAACCCCGGCCATTATTCAAGCCCATAAACCCCGGCCATTATTCAAGCCCATAAACCCCGGCCATTATTCAAGCCCATAAACCCCGCCCATTATTCATGCCCATATACCCCGGCCATTGTTCAAGCCCATAAACCCCGCCCATTATTCAAGCCCATAAACCCCAGCCATTATTCAAGCCCATAAATCCCGGCCATTATTCAAGCCCATAAACCCCGCCCATTATTCAAGCTCATAACACACCAAGGGAGGTAAGACTTGCCTTTCATATCCTCAGCAACACCAGGGCACCAGGAGATGACGTCATGACCCCAGATGGAACGCCTTTACTGGATGGAGGATTGGATCGAAATCACCCTCATCTTTGCACAACGTTCAAACCTGGAACATCCAGAAGTCCCAGGTTTGAAAGTAATTGCCGAGATGAGGGTAAATTAAATCAACCGATATTTGAAGGACGAGTTTTCTGACCAAATGTCGAAACACACATTGTTAATTTGGATGTGTTTTTCTCGACGTGTATATATATACAGGTCTGACATCCAAACTTACTTATGGGTCCAATTTAACATTGTTGTAATGGACAATATTTTCCGTCATTTTTTTTAGATTTCCTTTACAAAAATGAGTCCAAAAGGAATTGGCTTATCAGACCTGCAAATAAGTATACGTCGTTATTTCTGCATGATAAAATGGGGAAAAAATAACATAAACTTCTCCATTTTGATTCTGATATGAAATTGAAGTCTAAAGACAGGTCTATAAATACAACTTAAAACGTCTCGGAGTTTTTACTCAGTAAAATCTGTAACAGCTAAGTCTTGACCAATATTTCCATCGACTTCCGGGTCATTCTCATCTTGTGACGACCTCCAACTTCCGTCAAGTCCACGGCACCCATCTTCTTGTAAAAGGTCACGGCGCCCTGGTTGGCGGCTATCACTGTGTTGTCTATTCTCTGGGAGCCCATCTCGATGGCTTTCTGGCAAGATAGAAATAAAGGAATTAGTCGATGGCTTTCTGGCAATATAGAAATAAAGGAATTAGTCGATGGCTTTCTGTCAATATAGAAATAAAGGAATTAGTCGATGGCTTTCTGGCAATAAAGAAATAAAGGAATTAGTCGATGGCTTTCTGGCAATAAAGAAATAAAGGAATTAGTCGATGGCTTTCTGGCAATAAAGAAATAAAGGAATTAGTCGATGGCTTTCTGGCAATAAAGAAATAAAGGAATTAGTCGATGGCTTTCTGGCAATAAAGAAATAAAGGAATTAGTCGATGGCTTTCTGGCAATAAAGAAATAAAGGAATTAGTCGATGGCTTTCTGGCAATATAGAAATAAAGGAATTAGTCGATGGCTTTCTGGCAATAAAGAAATAAAGGAATTAGTCGATGGCTTTCTGGCAATTTAGAAATAAAGGAATTAGTCGATGGCTTTCTGGCAATAAAGAAATAAAGGAATTAGTCGATGGTTTTCTGGCAATAAAGAAATAAAGGAATTAGTCGATGGCTTTCTGGCAATATAGAAATAAAGGAATTAGTCGATGGCTTTCTAGCAATATAGAAATAAAGGAATTAGTCGATGGCTTTCTGGCAATAAAGAAATAAAGGAATTAGTCGATGGCTTTCTGGCAATAAAGAAATAAAGGAATTAGTCGATGGCTTTCTGGCAATAAAGAAATAAAGGGATTAGTCGATGGCTTTCTGGCAATATAGAAATAAAGGAATTAGTCAATCTGGCATTCATCGGCTTGTAAAACCGCGTGGCTTTCTAATATAATATGCGCTTTACAAGGAGTCCCAGGCCAACAGCAGCAATAAGCATGTAGGACGAGACATGATGCCTGTTAGACGATATTAAAATTTATTTCGGACAGAGACAAAGCTGTTAACGGCCAAGTACTCATTTTACACCTGAGTACGGTGAGAGAATGTGAGTAAAGAGTCGTTTTCCAAGGAATCATCTATGCGTCTCTCGGATTCGAACAGACCACGACGGCTATTAGCGCTCGTCATTGCCTCGCCTCTTCTCTCTCTCTCTTCTCTCCTTTCTCTCCTCTCTTCTTCTCTTTTCTCCCTCCTCTTTCTTTCCTCTCTCCCTCCTTTTCCTCTCCCTCCCTTTTCTTCTCTCTCACCCTCGATCAGCTTATTCTTTCTCATCTTCTCTTCTCTTCTCTTCTCTCTCTCTCTCTCTCTTTCTCTTTCTCTCTCTCTTCTCTTCTTCTCTTCTCTCTCTCTCTCTCTTTCTTTCTCTCTCTCTCTCTCTTCTTCTTCTCTCTCTCTTCTTTCTCTCTCTCTCTCTTTTCTTTCTCTCTCTCTCTCTTCTTTCTCTCTCTCTCTCTCTCTCTTTCTATCTCTCTTTCTTTCTCTCTCTCTCTCTCTTTCTCTCTCTCTCTCTCTCTCTCTCTCTCTCTCTCTCTCTATCTCTCTCTCGTAGATGATATTCAGTTGTACATATTGATGCTAAACGTTAAGCCAAAACTCTCACAACATCCACCAGTCGGATATATCGTTGCAACACACAAATGTATGTGAAATATTGAACGTTTTTAGATAGTATGCGCTTGGCCAAGAAGCTCACAACATTGCCATCCGGAAGTATAACAGACCGACACACAAAACTATTTGTAAACTTGAACGTTTATAGTCTGGTTAATACACTTAAGTGAGAATTACTCATAAACATGGAAGGCAAAAAACAATAACAAAGACCTGAATGACGTCAACTTCGTTCTATCTATAGTCTGACTAATAGAATTTAATGAGAACCACTCATAAAAATGTCTGTCTAAAAACAATAACAAAGAGCTGAGTGATGTCAAATTCGTTCCTTCCTTAAACGTTCAAGGTTACACATAGTTTTGTTGTGTGTTGAAAAGATATATCCAGGTGGCGGATATTGTGAGCATTTTGGCTAAACGCAGAGCATTTGTATTTACCTGTGTTACAGCTTGATACAGCTTCTTTCCTAGCCCTTTCCCTCTGTGATCGTGTCGGACGTAGATGCTGTTCAGTGTGACGTACAACCCCTGGTACACACTGTAGGACTGCGAGAAGATGCTGTAGCCCACTAGACGGTTTGTGGCCTCGACTGGAAAGAACACAAAGCAATGTCATCAGGGCAGATCGTAGCCATCGTAAACTTATAGCCTGACACTGACCGTAGCCATTGTAAACTTATAGCCTGACACTGACCGTAGCCATCGTTAACTTATAGCCTGACACTGACCGTAGCCATCGTTAACTTATAACCTGACACTGACGGTAGCCATCGTAAACTTATAGCCTGACACTGACCGTAGCCATCGTCAACTTATAGCCTGACACTAACCGTACCCATCATAAACTTATAGCCTGACACTAACCGTAACCACCGTAAACTTATAGCCTGACACTGACTGTAGCCATCGTAAACTTATAGCCTGACACTAACCGTAGCCATTGTAAGTTTATAGCCTGACACTGACCGTAGCCATCGTAAACTTATAGCCTGACGCTGACCGTAGCCATCGTAAACTTATAGCCCTGACACTGACCGTAGCCATCGTAAACTTATAGCCTGACACTGACCGTAGCCATCGTAAACTTATAGCCCTGACACTGACCGTAGCCATCGTAAACTTATAGACTGACACTGACCGTAGCCATTGTAAACTTATAGCCTAACACTGACTGTAGCCATCGTAAACTTATAGCCTGACACTAACCGTAGCCATTGTAAGTTTATAGCCTGACACTGACCGTAGCCATCGTAAACTTATAGCCTGACGCTGACCGTAGCCATCGTAAACTTATAGCCCTGACACTGACCGTAGCCATCGTAAACTTATAGCCTGACACTGACCGTAGCCATCGTAAACTTATAGCCCTGACACTGACCGTGGCCATCGTAAACTTATAGACTGACACTGACCGTAGCCATCGTAAACTTATAGCCCTGACACTGACCGTAGCAATCGTAAACTTATAGCCTGACGCTGACCGTAGCCATCGTAAACTTATAGCCTGACACTGACCGTCGTTAACCTAAACTTATAGCCTGACACTGACCGTCGTTAACCTAAACTTATAGCCTGACACTGACCGTAGCCATCGTAAACTTATAGCCTGACACTGACCGTCGTTAACGTAAACTTATAGCCTGACACTGACCGTCGTTAACCTAAACTTATAGCCTGACACTGACTGTAGCCATCGTAAACTTATAGACTGACACTGACCGTAGCCATCGTAAACTTATAGCCTGACACTGACCGTAGCCATCGTAAACTTATAGCCCTGACACTGACCGTAGCCATCGTAAACTTATAGACTGACACTGACCGTAGCCATTGTAAACTTATAGCCTAACACTGACTGTAGCCATCGTAAACTTATAACCTGACACTGACCGTCGTTAACCTAAACTTATAGCCTGACACTGACCGTCGTTAACGTATAGCCTGAGACTGACCAAAAAAGGACAAGTCTTTGGCCACAAAAAGAAACAAATCGCATAGAAAGTTGTCTTTAGTAGTGATGAAGAAAACAAGTGGTCCCATTGGTTGAACTCACGATTTGTTTTCTTTTATGGCAAAGACTTGTCTTTTGACTTCATTTTGTCGTTTGTGTCAGGCCATGAGTTTACAAAGGCCACGGGAAGACTCGGTTAAACTGGAGACAGCGATATATAGATAGAACTAAGTTGACGTCACTCAGGCCTTTGTTATTGTTAGGATTTTTTTCACCATCCACGTTTATGAGTAATTCTCACTAAACTATAAACCAGACTATAAACGTTCAATGTTACACATAGTTTTGTGTTTTGGTTCATTATATTTCCGGATGACAATGTTGTGAGTTTTTTAGCCAACCTCACAGTATCTAGATATATAGAGACACGAAACTTCGGAGTTGGCAAACAGGGTTTTAATAGCAGAAGATGTGTATCTATGTCAGGTCGTGTCAAGTCGGTAAAAATCCTCTCACTCATCATGTTTATAATACGTAATACAATGGAAATTTGACACGGGTGGTTACAGCTTTCGATATTCAGTTTGGTGGTTTCTTCTCACTAAATTCTCACAGACAAACATTTGTGTGTGTGTGTGTATTTTTACGTTTGATAAAGCAGGTAGAAATGGTGAGTATTTTATTTAAACACACGCCACAAATACACAACTGGCGTGTTTACCGACTTGACCTTGAACACCCACAGACGGAAGGAGTTCCTAACATTCACGTTTCCATAGTTACATTATAGTCTCCGGTCACAAAATGAAAAACCAAAGACAACATATTTTGTCAGAGTTGGTCAGAGGACAGGTAGTATCTCGTCACCCAGAGCCATTAGAACCATGGATCCGGAGTTTATCTACAGCGTGAAACGGACAATAGCAATTGCTTGCTATCCTTTGGATAGCATGCTAGTCTATTGCAAAGTACCTTCCGTCAGATCTGACAGATCCAGCTACCCAATCACTGCTGGGTGGACAAAGGACGAGGTCAGAAAATGATCTCGACTGCATCCAGAATTGATCTTTGAGTGTGAAGCGAGCGCTCTACCGACTGAGCTACCTGGCCCCCCTTGGCCATAAAACTCGTCCTTGAAATACTGATTGATTCAAATGCCCTTCACCTTGTCGAATCAATCGAACCTGAGACTCAAACTGACTGACTTACATCATAATAGACACAAATATTATGTACACACAAACACACACACACAAAAACACACACACAAACACACAAACACACACACACACACACACAAATATAAACACGTAGAAACACATTGGCAGACCACACGGATCAAAGACACATGTTATACAGACTGTATTTATAGAAACGTAGTGGCTATTTTTACTGTCCGGTAACAAACAAACAAACAAACAAACAAAGAAACCAAAAAAACTTGAGCTTTTATGTAGCACAAGATCCACTAAACACTAAAAGCGATTTACAAAGGGTTCCTGACCAACAACAACCCCTAAAACATGCAGAACGATACATGACGCCTGTTCGACGATATTACATTTTTTCAGACAGAAACAACGTTATTAATGGCCAGGTACTCATTTTACATCTGAGTACGGTGAGAGAATGTGAGTAATGAGCCTCAACTAGGCGCCGAGCGAGATCAGACCTAGGACCTTCCGATTCGAAAGCGAGTGTCATACCACAAGACCACATAGCCGCACAAAGATGGTTCTCGGGACTATTTTTACAGTCAACATCTCGTCCAACCTTTACGTATAGGTCACCAAGCATTGCAGGTACCTACGTCATGGTTTGGAGTCCCTTGTACTGTTTGATTTAGCTTATCATAACAGCTTTATTTCTCGTACTCACTCTTGTCTTGTTGTGGGGCATAACAAACAATTCCTGTTAATTTAACACATTTTGGGTCATAACAAACAATTCCTGTTAATTTAACACATTGTGGGTCATAACAAACAATTCCTGTTAATTTAACACATTTTGGGTCATAACAAACAATTCCTGTTAATTTAACACATTTTGGGTCATAACAAACAATTCCTGTTAATTTAACACATTTTGGGTCATAACAAACAATTCCTGTTAATTTAACACATTTTGGGGCATAACAAACAATTCCTGTTAATTTAACACATTTTGGGTCATAACAAACAATTCCTGTTAATTTAACACATTGTGGGTCATAACAAACAATTCCTGTTAATTTAACACATTGTGGGGCATAACAAACAATTCCTGTTAATTTAACACATTTTGGGGCATAACAAACAATTCCTGTTAATTTAACACATTTTGGGGCATAACAAACAATTCCTGTTAATTTAACACATTTTGGGTCATAACAAACAATTCCTGTTAATTTAACACATTTTGGGTTATAACAAACAATTCCTGTTAATTTAACACATTTTGGGTCATAACAAACAATTCCTGTTAATTTAACACATTTTGGGTCATAACAAACAATTCCTGTTAAGTTAACACATTTTGGGTCATAACAAACAATTCCTGTTAATTTAACACATTTTGGGTCATAACAAACAATTCCTGTTAATTTAACACATTTTGGGTCATAACAAACAATTCCTGTTAATTTAACACATTTTGGGTCATAACAAACAATTCCTGTTAATTTAACACATTTTGGGTCATAACAAACAATTCCTGTTAATTTAACACATTTTGGGTCATAACAAACAATTCCTGTTAATTTAACACATTTTGGGTCATAACAAACAATTCCTGTTAATTTAACACATTGTGGGCATAACAAACAATTCCTGTTAATTTAACACATTTTGGGTCATAAAAACAATTCCTGTTAATTTAACACATTTTGGGTCATAACAAACAATTCCTGTTAATTTAACACATTTTGGGTCATAACAAACAATTCCTGTTAATTTAACACATTTTGGGTCATAACAAACAATTCCTGTTAATTTAACACATTTTGGGTCATAACAAACAATTCCTGTTAATTTAACACATTTTGGGGCATAACAAACAATTCCTGTTAATTTAACACATTTTGGGTCATAACAAACAATTCCTGTTAATTTAACACATTGTGGGTCATAACAAACAATTCCTGTTAATTTAACACATTGTGGGGCATAACAAACAATTCCTGTTAATTTAACACATTTTGGGACATAACAAACAATTCCTGTTAATTTAACACATTTTGGGTCATAACAAACAATTCCTGTTAATTTAACACATTTTGGGTCATAACAAACAATTCCTGTTAATTTAACACATTTTGGGTCATAACAAACAATTCCTGTTAATTTAACACATTTTGGGTCATAACAAACAATTCCTGTTAATTTAACACATTTTGGGTCATAACAAACAATTCCTGTTAATTTAACACATTTTGGGTCATAACAAACAATTCCTGTTAATTTAACACATTTTGGGTCATAACAAACAATTCCTGTTAATTTAACACATTTTGGGTCATAACAAACAATTCCTGTTAATTTAACACATTTTGGGTCATAACAAACAATTCCTGTTAATTTAACAGATTTTGGGTCATAACAAACAATTCTTGTTAATTTAACACATTTTGGGCATAACAAACAATTCCTGTTAATTTAACACATTTTGGGTCATACAAACAATTCCTGTTAATTTAACACATTTTGGGTCATAACAAACAATTCCTGTTAATTTAACACATTTTGGGTCATAACAAACAATTCCTGTTAATTTAACACATTTTGGGTCATAACAAACAATTCCTGTTAATTTAACACATTTTGGGGCATAACAAACAATTCCTGTTAATTTAACACATCTTGGGTCATAACAAACAATTCCTGTTAATTTAACACATTTTGGGTCATAACAAACAATTCCTGTTAATTTAACACATTTTGGGTCATAACAAACAATTCCTGTTAATTTAACACATTTTGGGTCATAACAAACAATTCCTGTTAATTTAACACATTTTGGGTCATAACAAACAATTCCTGTTAATTTAACACATTTTGGGGCATAACAAACAATTCCTGTTAATTTAATACATTTTGGGGCATAACAAACAATTCCTGTTAATTTAACACATTTTGGGTCATAACAAACAATTCCTGTTAATTTAACACATTTTGGGGCATAACAAATAATTCCTGTTAATTTAACACATTTTGGGGCATAACAAACAATTCCTGTTAATTTAACACATTTTGGGTCATAACAAACAATTCCTGTTAATTTAACACATTTTGGGGCATAACAAACAATTCCTGTTAATTTAACACATTTTGGGGCATAACAAACAATTCCTGTTAATTTAATACATTTTGGGGCATAACAAACAATTCCTGTTAATTTAACACATTTTGGGTCATAACAAACAATTCCTGTTAATTTAACACATTTTGGGTCATAACAAACAATTCCTGTTAATTTAACACATTTTGGGTCATAACAAACAATTCCTGTTAATTTAACACATTTTGGGCATAACAAACAATTCCTGTTAATTTAACACATTTTGGGTCATAACAAACAATTCCTGTTAATTTAACACATTTTGGGTCATAACAAACAATTCCTGTTAATTTAACACATTTTGGGGCATAACAAACAATTCCTGTTAATTTAACACATTTTGGGTCATAACAAACAAGTCCTGTCAGTTTAGCACATTTTGAGTTGAATCTTGCCTTCAGCAATCGTTTTCCCATTGCTTTCCATTCTAGAAGAGTCTTTTTTGTTTTTTTGTTAAATAATAGAGGAGCGACTCCGTGTAAATGTAAAAATAGCCCGAGAACCAGCTTGACTGGACTGTAAAAATAGCCCGAGAACCAGCTTGACTGGACTGTAAAAATAGCCCCGAGAACCATCTTTACGGGACTGTAAAAATAGCCCCGAGAACCGTCTTTACGGGACTGTAAAAATAGCCCGAGAACCATCTTTACGGGACTGTAAAAATAGCCCGACAACCATCTTGACTGGACTGTAAAAATAGCCCCTGCGTTAGAAAACAATTTAAAATTCTGGAAGTCTTTTACTCTGTAATATTACTCTGTGTGGCTGTGTGGTCTTGTGGTATGACACTCGCTTTCGGATCGGAAGGTTCTGGGTTCGAGCCTCGCTCGGCGCATAGTTGAGGCTGATTACTCACATTTTATCACCGTACTCAGATGTAAATTGAGCACCTGGCAATTAACAGCGTTGTCTCTGTCTGAAAAAATGTAATATCGCCAAACAGGCGTCATGATTTGTCCTACGTTAAGTGTTGTTGTTGGTCAGGGACCCCTTGTAAAGCACTTTGAGCACGTTTAGTGGATACTTTCGCTATATTATAAAAGATCAATTTTTTAGTTAGTGTGTTGGGTTTTTCCTCCTCTCTTTATCACGGTGTTTGTTCCTTCTTCGGTAAATTCATATTTTCATTTCAAACTTTGACATTGAGGAAGAAAACGTGATGCCAAAAAACCGGTTCCTATTTCATTGGAAGTGTAAAACCAGTCTTCCGGAGGACTGAACATACTTTGTGTAATTGATTTTCTGGTGTCAGAGTGACGGCATCTTATTTTCTGGTCTAAATATTATATGCAGGTCGTCAATAAACATCTTCCATCCTCGCTCTTTTACGTCACATAATCCTAAAAAATCTGCCTATACATCCTGCTAGTGAAATAGTGATGTCACCTTTATGTAACCTATTCATTATTAGTACTCTGACGGATTGGATACATACACACTTCCAATGATTTAGGAACCAGAAAAATAAATAGATAGTTTGATATGTTTTGTTTTTTCTTTCCATGACAAACTTTGACACATGAACGATATGCTAAGGGACATAACTCGTGAAATTTTATATTATGACATGTGTCCATTTCCCCGTATGGTCTTCGTTTACACAAACCGACAAAAAGGTGGAAACGAGAAGGCTTTGGATGGGAACGGCACAGACATTGAACGTTTCGGATACAAACCCTTAGTCAGTACAACAATAAACAAAAGGAATGTTAAATTCAATTTTAATAAAATGTAGGAAAATGTTCGCGTCATTTAATTATATTTGTTTTTAACAATCTCTTGTCTATTGTTTAACTGATGAAGGGTTTGTACCCGAAACGTTAGTTGTCTGTACTGTTCCCATCCGAAGCCTTTCCAGCTTGACCTTTTTGTTGGTATTTTCACGATCCCATGCGCTAGGCGCTCCACACGTCCATACCAGCATCAAGATGGTCTACCACGACACAAAAACATCTTCTGGGGTCTCCAAATATGTCATCACGGAGACCTGGGGAAGAAAGGAATCAAGATTACATCTCTCTCTCTCTCTCTCTCTCTCTCTCTCTCTCTATCTATCTATCTATCTATCTATCTATCTTTCTGTCATCACGGAGACCTGGGGGAAGAAAGGAATCAAGATTACATCTCTCTCTCTCTCTCTCTCTCTATCTATCTCTCTCAGTCTCTCTTTCTCTCTCTCTCAGTCTCTCTCAGTCTCTCTCTCTTTCTCTCTCTCTCTCAGTCTCTCTTTCTCTCTCTCAGTCTCTCTCTCAGTCTCTCTCAGTTTCTCTCTCTCAGTCTCTCTCTCAGTCTCTCTCAGTTTCTCTCTCTCAGTCTCTCTCTCTTTCTCTCTCTCAGTCTCTCTCTCAGTCTCTCTCCCTTTCTCTCTCTCTTTCTCTCTCTCTCAGTCTCTCTCTCAGTCTCTCTCTCTCTCTTTCTTTCTTTCTTCCCTTCATTTTCTCTCTCTCTCTCTTTCTCTATTTCTCTTTCTTTCTCTCTCTCTCTCTTTATCTCTCTCTCTTTCTCTATTTCTCTTTCTCTCTCTCTCTCTCTCTCTCTCTCTCTTTCTCTATTTCTCTTTCTTTCTCTCTCTATCTCTCTCTCTTTCTCTATTCCTCTTTCTCTCTCTCTCTCTCTCTCTCTCTCTCTCTCTCTCTCTCTTACCCTCTCTTTCTCAATCTTTGTTATTGTAACGCATCTTGTAAGAGCTAAGTGACTTCAAAAACCTTTAAATGCTTTATGTAACAAATAATTCCAGGGGAAGACTGGAATAACCCAAGGCATCAGCCGCAATGCAGCGCCACAAATTGAGGCGACTTGCTCAAAGCCACACAGCGCAGCGGCGGGTGATCGAACTCGGTACCTTTCGGATACGAAGCAGAGACCGTACCTTTGAGACAATTTCGTGCAGATAACATTTTTCAAATTTATCTTTAACAATATTCATTGTCAATTTGACAGTTTTTAGTACGTATCTCTGTTTGAAATTATTGAATATCTAATTCTAACAAACTTCGCGGCGTTTGTGTGTTGAACCCGTGACCTCAAGAAATTTGGGAGAGCCAAGATAGACATAGAGTTTGAAACCACTTTTTGTTTGGGGGGGGGGGGGTGGGGTGTGGATAGCTCTGACAGTAGCGCTACCACCTCCACGGCCAGGCGGAATTGTCGTACCAGTAAGGTCGTGGGTTCGAGCTCCCATTGCCACGAAGTTTTTTAAATTCTCTATTATTCTCTTTACTGGCACTTTTCTACTCACTTCTGTCACAGTAAAGATTGTTCACAATTATCTTATTAAATTTTATTTTATTAAGAACTGAATTCATCTCACTCCAGTTATATATCGGTAGGCTTAGATAAACTTTACCTTCTAATATTAGATCGTCTTTCCTTTTATAGCCTTCCCTCGAATTAATTTCTAATTAGTGAATACTTTTCGTTCGACATTCTGTCACGTAGCCACTTATTATAAAAGCTGATAGGTCTAACATTTGACACTCACTTTCTCTCCACAATCTATGCCGGACGGCCAGTCACTCTATTCCTATATATATATTGTAAGATTTTTATCTTTTGGGACTTTGTAGATATTATATCTACACCATTAAGACGCCGGAGCTTTTAACTTTGATTGTATAATCTTCAAGGATCAAACCCAAGCCCGCTGTACTACACTATAACCTCTTACCAATTGCCTGGAAGTGGAATTTTACGAGTCCAATCCTGTTATCAGAGGAATAGATCATCCAAGCCCATCAACTGCCTGGAAACGTAAACTTACGAACCTGAGATATTATCATAAGTTACGTAAAATATTCATATCTCTATTTGTAACTGCCACGATCACTGTTTATCTCTTTTAATTAAATTTCATCATTATTTTTATTTCATTGTAAACAAATCGTTAATTGTTTTTCATTTATAGTAACTAGTAAATTCTGGGGCCTCATTCTACATATATCTTTATGCATAGTCGAGTAGCTCTTTACTCACTTGAGACCATGACATTTTGGAGGGGACACATATAAAGAATTGAATTTATTTAGTTACTTATATCTATTTCATCTAACTTTAAAGTTTAAATTGTAAAACTCTTAATTGCCCCACTTGATCATATTTTAATTGAACTCCCTATTTACAGGATTAATTTTTTTTCTTTTTCATTTCTTCATTTAAATGGAATAGCAATTTATCCATTCATTCTTTCATTCAAATTGAATAGCATTTTATTGATTCATTCCTTCATTCATTTATTCATTTATAAATTATTCATTCATTCATTGTTCATTCATTTATTTATTCATTCATTCATTCATTCATCCATTCATCCATTCATCCGTTTATTCACTCATTTATCCAATCATTCATACATTTATTCCTCCCTTCATTCTTTCATTCATACATTATCCATTCATTCATTCATCTATTCACTCAGTTTTTCATTCATTCATTCATTCCTTGTCCACTTTGTTATTATATCACTCATTTCATTTTGTTGTTTGCCTCATTCATGAATTGTTTTCAATATGTTTACATTCCATAACGATTCATTCACCTGTCATCCAATCACTCAGTGTTGTGAACACATTTTGTAACTATTGTAAATCTTACGATATTTTATTGTTTTGTATTTCAGACATCACTGTTAAACACTCTTCAATGCCTAATTACAATTGTTGAACAACCATTGAACAAGAGAGAGGTCCCAGCCACGAACTGAGTTGGTAAATATATCCTTCATTATTCTCTTTTACATGAGTTGGGCATCACATAGTAACTATAGACATCGTGATTTGTTTTGCATAGTGATTTGTTTTAAATGCATTTTTGGCATATTACTGTTACCGAAAACCACTTATATATTATGTTCTGAAAAGTGAGTCTTTAAAAACTAAATAATAATAAAAGGAGTCTACTAGCCGTCGTGTTATATTTAGTGATAGATAACTTGGGATTATTTTGGCATCCTATTATTGTTATCACACTCTAGTACATTAGCGTCATTGCGAATAATTGTACACAAACTAACGACGAGTCACACACATTGGTGATGAATTTTTCGTAGTAACATAGTTTAGAGTACACGCGATTGACACATTGTTATTGACACAAGTCATAATAACTCCGCATTGTATTGACACATTGCTTTATAAGATATAACGATAAAAGGCATCAAATTCAACATACATAATAAGTTGAAATAAGAGAGAGAGAGATTTCTAAAAATAGAACAGTTCATTCCAGTAAGTGTAAATAAATAAAACAGTCAGTAACAGTATCCTGTCAATATAATATATATAAAATATCGTAACTAATTTATTACAACATGGAAGCATATAAAAGATACTTAAGTCTCGCAAAGGACTTAGAAATACCCCAGGAAAGAATATTTTCATGATGCGAAGAGAAAGTAAAAGAAGAAAAAGAAAATGAAGAAAGAATTCGTAGAGAAGAAAAAGAACACGAAGAAAGAATACGTAGAGAAGAACGAGAAGAAAGAGTCCAAGAAAGGGAACTAAAAAGACAAATAGCATTAGCAGAAGAAGAAACCAAAAGGACCCAAATGATGCTGGAAATTGAAAAAAAAAAAACCGGTCATGAAAGAAAACATAATAATAGTGATGAATTTTTCGTGAAACTTCCACGCATGCCAACATACGATGAACGCTCAGACTGTTTAGAATCCTTCTTACACCGATTCGAAGTTCAGGCTAAAGGTTATCGTTGGCCAGAAAGCAAATGGGCCACAGCCTTGATTAACTGCTTATCTGGAGAACCGCTAAAAGTTTTCTATACCTTAACAACTGAAGATGCAGATGACTATGGAAAAATTAAAGACGCTCTACTAAAAAGATTTAGATTAACGGAAGATGGTTACCAGGAAAGGTTTCACACTGCAAAACCGGAAAGTGGAGAAGACTTTAATACATT
Source organism: Berghia stephanieae (assembly GCF_034508935.2). Classification (NCBI taxonomy): domain Eukaryota; kingdom Metazoa; phylum Mollusca; class Gastropoda; order Nudibranchia; family Aeolidiidae; genus Berghia; species Berghia stephanieae. Next base: position 43,903,447 of record NC_088370.1, on the reverse strand, counting down.
CGTGAACCGAATTACTCAATTTCTAAATCGGTGGCTTGAGTTGGCAAACGTAAAACAAGACGACTTTGCAGGCCTTTACTATCTCACGCTGAAGAATCGAATCTATCAAGCTTGCAACCCAGATTTAGTCGCATTCTTTAAAGAGAGAAAGCCAGAAAACTTGGACAAATTAAAAATCTACGCAGAAAACTTTAACAGCGCACATCCATTGACACCCCTTAGCAGAACATTGAAGGAACCATACTACGCTGCCGCTGCTCAGAGTCCAGGTACACCTAAAGTTCAGTACTCAAATAGAACGAGCCGATCAATCACTCGGAACACGCAAGTGAAACAGGAGGATCATAGTAACAAACCATGGAACAAACAGTTCAATAGAGACCATAGCCGACCCTATCAAAACAAAACAAGAAATAGCACTGACAATAATACTGAGTATAAGAAAACCAACAAACCTATAATTAAATGTCAATATTGTGGAATGAAAGGCCACACAGCAGACAAATGTTACAAAATCGTGGGATATCCAAAAGAAACTGCAAATGCATCACTCCAAACAGGTGTAAACAATCAGACACGAGTAATGTCAGGAGAAAATATAAAGGTGTATTGCGTGAAAGGTATGTCACTTTTAACACAAACTCACAAATCAGGATCGCTATTTTTTGTGAAGGCAAAGCTAATGGAACTGATTGCAAAATATTGAGAGACACAGGATGCAGTACAATAGGAATAAAAGCATCTTTGATCAATGACGAAGACAAAACTGGAAAAACGGTACAATGCATCACATTCAGTGGCACAGTCGAAACCTTTGAAACAGCTAACGTGTACATAGAAACCCCATACTATACAGGAATAGTGGAATGCTGTATACTTCCCAACCCCGTCGCTGATGTTATTGTTGGCAATATAAAAGGTCTTAAAGACAACCCAACAGATGTAAAAGAATGGTCATTAACCCAAGAAACAGCTTGTCTAGCAGAAACAAGAAAGATGACTAAGACAACAGAGAAGCCAATGACTATTTCTCTTGAACCACAACAATTTGACAGGAACACGTTCATTGAAGAACAGAAAAAGGACCCGACTTTAACTTCATATTTCAATATCGCAAACAAAGGGACGAAATCAAAAGTTGAATACATCATTGAAAAAGATATTCTGTTCAGGTTACATAGGAAAAGAAACAAAATAGCTAAACAACTGGTCACGCCGAGTAGTTACAGAAACAAAATCCTTGGAATAGCGCACGATTCAATAACTTCTGGACATCTTGGGAGCTCTTCCACATTGAAGAGAATATCCGAGAATTTCACATGGCCTGGAATTACTAAAGACGTCCGAGAATATGTGAAATCTTGTGACACATGCCAAAGAAGAGTCGCAAAAGGCAGAATACCGAGATTGCCATTAGAGACAACCCCAGTTATTGAAAAAGTTTTTCAAAAAGTTGCAATTGACATTATAGGCCCTTTAACAAAATCAGATAGAAACCATACACACATACTAACACTAGTCGATTACGCAACCAGGTGGCCAGAAGCGATAGCATTGAAATCAACTACATCGGATCACATAGCTGAAGCATTGATGACAATTTTTACTAGAATAGGCATACCAAATGAGATACTGTCGGACAATGGACCCCAATTTACATCACATATGATGCATGAAACCATGAAACTCATGGGAATCCAACACTCATTCACAACTCCCTACCACCCCCAAGCAAATGGTCTTTGTGAAAGATTTAATGGCACTCTAAAGAATATGTTAAGAAAAGTGTCAGCAGAAAAACCAGATGATTGGGACAGATACTTACCAGCAATCCTATTTGCATATAGAGAAATACCCCAAGAATCTACAGGCTACTCCCCATTTGAGTTGATGTATGGACGATCACCTCGCGGCCCGATCAATATAGTAGCCGACATTTGTAAAGGGAATGAGGAGGACAATAACGAAATTATGTTTGCTTACGAATATGTAAGAAACCTGAAAGACAGAATAGAGGACACATGTAAGCTAGCACAGGAATCCGTCACTAAAAAAGCAGAGAAATACAAGGAATACTCCGATAGAAAAAGCAAGTCAAGAAAATTTGAGATTGGTGACAAAGTACTAATACTCTTACCCGATGACTCGAGTAAACTTTTAGCTACATGGAAAGGACCATTCAATGTATTAGCAGTACGATCTGGTGTTAATTACGAGATTCAAATTAACAACACAACAAAGACATTCCATGCAAACATGCTAAAAAAATATTTCGATAGAGACAGATTATCACAACCAATATTTAACCATGTTGAAGCTGCAAACGTAGGATTAATCATCGAAACTCACAGCGATGATGTCGAACTACAACACACCCCACAACACGGTAACTCTAAAAATAGTACAATTAATGACGTCACAATCAATCCTCAACTAAACGAATGTCAGAAACGAGAAATCAGGTCATTATTAGAAAAGTACCAGTCAGTCTTTACAGACGCACCCGGACATACAACATTAGTGGAACACGACATAAAGTTAACCACATCTACCCCTATCAACGTGAAAAACTATCCTATTCCATTTCACGCACGAGAACAAGTTGAAAAGGAAGTTAAGGATATGCTAGATACAGGAATAGTTAGATATTCTTCAAGCCCATACCCATCACCAATAGTAGTAGTGAAAAAGAAAGACGGATCGATAAGGCTATGTATCGACTTTCGCAAATTAAATGAAGCAACAGTATTTGATGCAGAACCAATACCAAATCAAGAGAATTTATTTGCTGCCTTATCTCAAGCAAAATACATGACAAAATGTGATCTTTCTAGAGGTTACTGTCAGATTCCACTGAAAGAATCATGTAAGAAATACACAGCATTTCAATCACCATTAGGATTGTTAGAATTTAACTATATGCCATTTGGATTATCGACAGCCGCATCGACATTCCAAAGAATGATGCGTATGTTATTAAAAGACATCCCGTCTACACTCTCATACTTCGACGACGCATGTATTTTCTCAAACTCATGGACTGATCACATGACAACCTTAGAATTAGTGCTTGAAGCATTAAAACGTAATTCTTTAACAACAAAACCGTCAAAAACAAGCGTTGCATTTTACGAAATTGATTTTCTCGGTCATACCGTTGGTCATGGGACACAGACACCCGAGACAGAAAAACAAAAATCGCACAATTGCAACCACCTAAGACAAAAAAAGAAGTACGCAAAGTACTTGGGCTCCTAAATTTTTACAGGAAATACATTTACAACTTCGCGCACATCCGCGACCGCTAACAAATCTGACAAAGAATGGGTCACCGAACAAAATTGTTTGGACAGAAGTGTGTCAGAATAGCTTTAACCAATTAAAGGCATTACTCTGTTCAGAACCAATTCTTAAATTACCAGACATATCAAAAGAATTTGTTGTAAGAACTGACGCGTCTGATAAGGGCATCGCAGGTGTACTATTACAGGAACATGAGGGAACTCTAATGCCTTGCTTATATGCAAGCAGAAAATTATTGGACAGAGAATCACGATACTCTGTAATAGAGCGTGAAGGACTGGCCATCGTCTTTGCTTTAAAGACATTCAGCAGATATCTACTGCTAAAAGAGTTTGTGGTCGAAACGGACCATAAACCACTCACGTACATAAGAAATAACAAAATGAATAATAGTAGAGTACTAAGGTGGAGTCTATTTTTGCAAAATTACACTTTCAGTATCTCTCACATACCAGGTTGTGAAAATATTCACGCCGACCTACTTTCTCGATTAGTGTAATGACGTGAGAAGGGTATAACTTAACCTCCCATGCATACTGTTAGTTACCTCGCAAATATGCCAAATCAGAACACACAAATTCGATAATTTTATTTGTAAACATGATGACCCAACTTAATGTAACATTGAGTATTGTTTGGATATATATACCATACCCATTCATGATTTGGGAAATCTTCTCTTTATCTATTATTGTTATGAATTTTCACTCATTTATGATTAATAATTGAAATGTCAATATTCCATTTACATTTTCATTCATTTCATTCAGAAAATTACCTTCATATCATCGACTTAAATCATGCTTCATTACCATCACTATTGTTTATCACAATGATTTGTAATCACATTGCCATCATGTCGTTCATCACAATGATTTGTAATCACAATCTTTCATTGTTATTGTCGCCCATTCATATACCTACGTTAATATAAACATTTCCATGTCTAGTTAATAAATAATTTAATTGTAGCACAAATCATAACAATGGATTAATGCTAGAGTATCATGATAGTAAATTTACTTCCGTTTGTAAAATCTATCTTTCCCATAATGGTTAAAGAGTATATTTTAAACGTGGGTGGGGGGTGTCACAGTAAAGGTTGTTCACAATTATCTTATTAAATTTTATTTTATTAAGAACTGAATTCATCTCACTCCAGTTATATATCGGTAGGCTTAGATAAACTTTACCTTCTAATATTAGATCGTCTTTCCTTTTATAGCCTTCCCTCGAATTAATTTCTAATTAGTGAATACTTTTCGTTCGACATTCTGTCACGTAGCCACTTATTATAAAAGCTGATAGGTCTAACATTTGACACTCACTTTCTCTCCACAATCTATGCCGGACGGCCAGTCACTCTATTCCTATATATATATTGTAAGATTTTTATCTTTTGGGACTTTGTAGATATTATATCTACACCATTAAGACGCCGGAGCTTTTAACTTTGATTGTATAATCTTCAAGGATCAAACCCAAGCCCGCTGTACTACACTATAACCTCTTACCAATTGCCTGGAAGTGGAATTTTACGAGTCCAATCCTGTTATCAGAGGAATAGATCATCCAAGCCCATCAACTGCCTGGAAACGTAAACTTACGAACCTGAGATATTATCATAAGTTACGTAAAATATTCATATCTCTATTTGTAACTGCCACGATCACTGTTTATCTCTTTTAATTAAATTTCATCATTATTTTTATTTCATTGTAAACAAATCGTTAATTGTTTTTCATTTATAGTAACTAGTAAATTCTGGGGCCTCATTCTACATATATCTTTATGCATAGTCGAGTAGCTCTTTACTCACTTGAGACCATGACAACTTCATTCCTTGTAAATATCTAATACTAACACGTAGAAGTGCCATGGTCTATTGTTTTTCCTATCAACATTCAATTGTCATGTTCCTTTTGTAACATTGAAGAGTTTCAATGAATGTATCTACAATAATATCCAATGTAATGATTAAATTGCATCCCTGGAATAGACACATTACTCACATTCTCTCACCATACTCAGGTATAAAATGAACACCTGGCAGCTAAAAATGTTGTTTCTGTGAAGAAAAACAGTAAAATCGCCTTAATGGCGACATTTGTGTCATTACTACTGGCTTGAAATCTCGTATATATGAAGCGTCTTGAGCACGTTTAGTGGATATTGCGATATTCTTATTAGGGTGAGGGGGGGGGGGTTAGGGGTCTCAGTTTAAATCAAAATCTATGATACTGAAATAGAGACAAAATATCAAAAGAGAGACAGTTATTCTTCTCATGACGTCATACCACGTGATATCATAAATGTAATCGAACCATTCCACGAATAGATGTCTGAAGACAATCCATCAACCAGATGTTCTGTGATGGAACTGTAAGGAAATCTATCAATCAGATGTTCTATGTTGGAACTGTAAGGAAATCTATCAACCAGATGTTCTATGTTGGAACTGTAAGGAAATCTATCAAACAGATGTTCTATGTTGGAACTGTAAGGAAATCTATCAACCAAATATTCTATGATGGAACTGTAAGGAAATCTATCAACCAGATGTTCTATGTTGGAACTGTAAGGAAATCTATCAACCAGATGTTCTATGTTGGGACTGTAAGGAAATCTATCAACCAGATGTTCTATGTTGGAACTGTAAGGAAATCTATCAACCAGATGTTCTATGTTGGAACTGTAAGGAAATCTATCAACCAAATGTTCTATGTTGGAACTGTAAGGAAATCTATCAACCAGATGTTCTATGTTGGACTGTAAGGAAATCTATCAACCAGATGTTCTATGTTGGACTGTAAGGAAATCTATCAACCAGATGTTCTATGTTGGAACTGTAAGGAAATCTATCAACCAATGTTCTATGTTGGAACTGTAAGGAAATCTATCAACCAGATGTTCTATGTTGGAACTGTAAGGAAATCTATCAACCAATGTTCTATGTTGGAACTGTAAGGAAATCTATCAACCAGAATGTTCTATGTTGGAACTGTAAGGAAATCTATCAACCAAATGTTCTATGTTGGAACTGTAAGGAAACATCTACAATTCTATGTTGAATGTAAGAATCTCAACATGTTAGTTGGAACTGTAAGGAAATCTATATCAACCAGATGTTCTATGTTGGAACTGTAAGGAAATCTATCAACCAAATGTTCTATGTTGGAACTGTAAGGAAATCTATCAACCAGATGTTCTATGTTGGAACTGTAAGGAAATCTATCACAATGTTCTATGTTGGACTGTAAGGAAATCTATCAACAATGTTCTATGTTGACTGAAGAAATCTAAAATTCAACCAGATGTTTTATATTCAAATGTTTGGGACTGTAAGGAAATCTATCAACCAGATGTTCTATGTTGGAACTGTAAGGAAATCTATCAACCAATGTTCTATGTTGGAACTGTAAGGAAATCTATCAACCAGATGTTCTATGTTGGACTGTAAGGAAATCTATCAACCAAATGTTCTATGTTGGAACTGTAAGGAAATCTATCAACCAGATGTTCTATGTTGGAACTGTAAGGAAATCTATCAACAATGTTCTATGTTGGAACTGTAAGGAAATCTATCAACCAAATGTTCTATGTTGGAACTGTAAGGAAATCTATCAACCAATGTTCTATGTTGGAACTGTAAGGAAATCTATCAACCAGATGTTCTATGTTGGAACTGTAAGGAAATCATATCAACCAATGTTCTATGTTGGAACTGTAAGGAAATCTATCAACCAATGTTCTATGTTGGAACTGTAAGGAAATCTATCATCTATGCATACTGTAAAATCTCACATGTTTATGTGGAACTGTAAGGAAATCTATCAACCAATGTTCTATGTTGGAACTGTAAGGGAAATCTATCAACCAATGTTCTATGTTGGACTGTAAGGAAATCTATCACAATGTTCTATGTTGACTGTAAGAATCTATCAACCAGATGTTCTATGTTGGAACTGTAAGGAAATCTATCAACCAGATGTTCTATGTTGGGACTGTAAGGAAATCTATCAACCAGATGTTCTATGTTGGAACTGTAAGGAAATCTATCAACCAGATGTTCTATGTTGGACTGTAAGGAAATCTATCAACCAAATGTTCTATTTGGGACTGTAAGGAAATCTATCAACCAATGTTCTATGTTGGAACTGTAAGGAAATCTATCAACCAAATGTTCTATGTTGGAACTGTAAGGAAATCTATCACAAATGTTCTATGTTGGAACTGTAAGGAAATCTATCAATCTATGAGAAGGGATTTCTATGTTATGGAACTGTAAGGAATTCTATCAACCAGATGTTCTATGTTGGAAATGTAAGGAAATCTATCATCCAAATGTTCTATGTTGGGACTGTAAGGAAATCTATCAACCAAATGTTCTATATTGGAACTGTAAGGAATATATCAACCAGATGTTCTATGTTGGAACTGTAAGAAATCTATCAACCATATGTTCTATGTTGGAACTGTAAGGAAATCTATCACCAATGTTCTATGTTGGGACTGTAAGGAAATATATCAACCAAATGTTCTATATTGGAACTGTAAGGAAATTATCAACCAGATGTTCTATGTTGGAACTGTAAGGAAATCTATCAACCAGATGTTCTATGTTGGAACTGTAAGGAAATCTATCAACCAGATGTTCTATGTTGGACTGCAAGGAAATCTCTCAACCAGATGTTCTATGTTGGAACTGTAAGGAAATCTATCAACCAATGTTCTATATTGGGACTGTAAGGAAATCTATCAACAAAATGTTCTATGTTGGGAATGTAAGGAAATCTATCAACCAGATGTTCTATGTTGGAACTGTAAGGAAATCTATCGACCAAATGTTCTATGTTGGAACTGTAAGGAAATCTATCATCTAAATGTTCTATGTTGGGACTGTAAGGAATTCTATCAACCAGATGTTCTATGTTGGAAATGTAAGGAAATCTATCATCCAAATGTTCTATGTTAGGACTGTAAGGAAATCTATCAACCAAATGTTCTATATTGGAACTGTAAGGAAATTATCAACCAGATGTTCTATGTTGGAACTGTAAGGAAATCTATCAACCAGATGTTCTATGTTGGAACTGTAAGGAAATCTATCAACCAGATGTTCTATGTTGGAACTGTAAGGAAATCTATCAACCAAATGTTCTATGTTGGGAATGTAAGGAAATCTATCAACCAGATGTTCTATGTTGGGACTGTAAGGAAATCTATCAACCAGATGTTCTATGTTGGGACTGTAAGGAAATCTATAAACCAAATGTTCTATGATGGAACGGCAAGGAAATCTCTAAACCAGATGTTCTATGTTGGAACTGTAAGGAAATCTATCAACCAAATGTTCTATGTTGGGAATGTAAGGAAATCTATCAACCAGATGTTCTATGTTTGGACTGTAAGGAAATCTATCAACCAGATGTTCTATGGTGGGACTGTAAGGAAATCAATCAACCAGATGTTCTATGTTGGAACTGTAAGGAAATCTATCATCTAAATGTTCTATGTTGGAACTGTAAGGAAA
>NC_088370.1:43879611-43889611 GCF_034508935.2 Berghia stephanieae | reverse complement strand
GGGGGGGTAAAAATATGCAGAGTAGTAAAGTTATCTTTTAAAATTTGTTTATATAGAAAAGAAGTACTGATTGGCGCATGTATCCGCAAGGAAAATTAACATTTTGGCATTTAATATATGTCTATTAAGGACTTGACCCCCACCACCCCTCTCCCACCCCCCAGCTGGGTAGTTGGCTCTGTTAGATCTGGCGGAAAGTATTTTGCAATAAACTAGTGTCCTATCCGAAGGGTGCCTAGCAATTTCTATTGTCCGTTTCACGAAATAAAACCGGGATAAACTCCAGATCTATAGCTCCAATGGTTCTGAAGATATAGATAGTATGCACTTGGCCAAGAAGCTCACAACTTTGCCATCCGGAAGTATAATGGACCAACACACAAAACTTTGTGTAACCATAAACATTTATAGTCTGGTTAATACAGTTTAGTGAGAATTACTCATAAACGTGGATGGCAAAAATCAATAACAAAGAGCTGTGTAACGTCAACTATTGCTGCTGTGCGCTTAGCCAAATCGCTGACAACATCCGTCAGCCAGATATAATGTAGCAACCCACCAAACAATTGTGACTTTAAACCTTCATATTCTGATTGATAGATAATAGTGAAAACTAAAAATAAAATATATTATGTATATATATATATATATATATATATATATATATATATATATATTATATATATATATATATATATATGTGTGTGTGTGTGTGTATATATATATATATATATATATATATATATATATATATATATGAGTGACGTGAAATCCGTTCAGTCTGTCGTATCACATTATAAACATAAGGAGTTGCTGTAGGATTCAATAGTCTGATGTCACGTCCGGCCAGCACCAGCAGCTTGGTTCTAAACAAAGTAAATCGGTACTTTTTATTCTTTATGCTGGCTAGAACTGTTTTAACATGTCATGTGATCAGAATGCATAAAAATCAAAACATGATCACAATTATTATACTTTTCTCCTCTGGATATACTTTTATGCTCGTCGGAGAAGTATTTCATAAGGGCGCCCGCAATTGTTCCGATAGTTTCGAACCAATTACTACGTTACTATGCGTCATTAGGAGGGAAGTGACGTCACGACTGTCCACAAAAGAAAACTATTGAGTCCTGTTGTAACAATTGTTGTCAATTAAGAAGAAAAGAAAAGGAAAAAAAGGAGGTGGAATATTAATAATCATTTTCAAAATAATATCGCCATGAAAATTATTGTAAGTTTCACCTACGATTCATTCAAACATCAAACAATTGACGATCGATGTCAAAATCTACGAACCTGGGACCTCGCTAGTTTGAAAGTTGAAATAAGTCCTTCCTATTGTGACACGTGACAATTATTTGAAAACACACGCGGAGGCAAACATGGGAGAGAACTTGAATACAATGACCAGGCGTATTTATACAGTTCTTCCAACCTGCTGCATGTACTGTTATTTATGAGGTATGCTGGTGATAATGAATAGAATGAATGCGTGTCATCGTTTTTATGAACACGGGACGTTTGATTTTGGGTTGATCCAAAAATTAATAGACTACTCACACAAAACATCCCAACGATAACCCGATAATGGGCACGGGTGGGGGGTGGGGGGGGGTATGTATGTATGTATGTGTGTATGTGTGTGTATGTGTGTGTGTATGTGTGTGGGTGTATGTGTGTGTACGTCGGAATGGTTCAATGACGTGTCTTTATTACATATAATTAAATAAACATTAAGCCGGGATGTCACTGTAATAAATTACCCCCCCCCCCCCCGTCCCACCCCCAGCTTTCTTTCTAACTGAATGAGCAGCAATAATGTTTTACAATAAAGCTTCGTTTAGAAAGTGCTTGTATTATGATGGTAACAAAATATATAAATAGATAGATAGATAGATAGATAGATAGATAGATAGATAGATAGATAGATATTATTATTTAAAATATTTACCACAATGTTTGGGGCAGTCTACATCAATGTTTCAGGCTTAATTTGCCATCTTCAGGACTGAGTAGTTTTGTTGACTGTTGTTGTTTCTTGAAGTGGTTCCGGTTTGAAGTTAATTAAGAGGAATTTGCGCCGATGGGGACACTTTCCGTAGATCTCACTTTTCATGTTGAGTGTGGCTTCATGAGGTTGTTTGATTATAGTATATTTTTCTTCCAGGCATAAGCTACATTGTTTTGATGTTGGTGTGTATCCTGTTGCTTTAGATAAAATTTTCCATGAAATGTTGTGGTCTATTTTGTTGTCTTTTAATTTCCAAATATGTTCGCTGAGTTTTGTGGATGTTTTTTTGTTAGTGTTTCTAAATGTTGAGGTGTGGAGGTTGTATCTTGTTTTGAAATTATTTTCTGTTAGTCCTACATATTTTTCTTGCTTGTTTGTTTTAGTTTCTGTGACTGTGGCTTGGTAAATTAAACTTGATTCTAAGCATTGTTTGTTTAGCGGCAATGTTCTTTATTTCTGCAGTTGCATTTTCTAGTGGGTGGGTTTTGCTCTTGTCGGTGGTTTATTAATATTTTTTTGTTGTGGCTTGAAATTATTTGTTCTATGTTGCGCATACACGAGTAACTTATTTTTATGGTATTCCTGTTGATAATTTTATGTAGCTTGTGGTTTTTTGGAAAGTGTGTATCAATTAACTTCAGGAACTGCTGTCCTATGTTTGTGCTGACGTTTATGTCGAAAGGTGGGTTGAACCAAGTTATGTGTCGTTTTCTTGTTTTATGTTCTTCACTTGTGTGTTGGGGTTTACATGAGAGGGAGGCGTCTGTGTATACAAATGGTGTGTTGTATCCACTTTTTGTGAGTGCTTTTTGTGAGTGAGAGAGATATTCAACGTCGCAGCCACATATATATATAATATATATATATATATATATATATATATATATAATATATATATATCTAACCCAACACAAGTCACTAGAGCTGGTGACAAATCACTAGCGATGGCAACCATTGGGGAGACTGGGCAGGTCCCCCATAGCGTTTTATTGACTTGTGTCATTGCCCTTCCTCCCCGCATTTTTGTTTATAATTGATATAACATAACATAACATAACATGTGGTATAGGGTAAAATAGGATAAGATCCTTTGAATGCCCTTAATATTAATTAGTAATGCCATAAATCTATTGATTAAATATTACAATAACGATACACGTGGTAAAGATAGTATTTCAACTTAAATGTACTCATGTGGTGTACAAACATATATCTTTAACCGTGACATGCAAAGCGCACACACAACCACACACACACACACACCCACACACACACACACATACACACGCGTATAGAAGATAACCATAATAATATAATAATGCATAATATATACATACAAGATTGAAAGCCATGTCAACAGCAGAGCAAACAAGTATTATTCGTCATATATAAATATCCCATCATATAATTCCCTGTCTACTAACACCTTGAAATAATCCATAGATTTTGCATTCTTTGTTTCAAATTTCAAACTGTTCCATTTCTGAACAATACGAATACCGAACCAGTTTTGTCTTATGTTTGTTTTGCATCTAGAGACAAAAATCTTAAACTTGTCCCCTCTAGTAAAAGTAATATTAGAATATGAAAAAAAATCAGAAAAGTCTATCCTATCCAGACCATGTACCAATCTATAAACCTGAATTAAATCCCCACGAATTCTTCTATATTTCAAACTGGGTAAGTCAAGAAATTCTAACCTTTCCTTATAAGATAAATACTGTATTGTATAAATTTTTTTGGTAGCTCTCCTCTGTACACTTTCAATACTAATAGATTGTCTTTTATATAATGGGCTCCAGATGCAATTTCCGTATTCTAGAATTGGATATAAAGATCTTTTGAATGGATGGTGATCAGGAAATCAAGTTGAAAAACAGAACAATGAGCAACATTTTTGGAACAGTCCAGGGAAGTCCGGGGAAGTCCGGGGCAGTCCGGGGAAGTCCGGGGCAGTCCAGGAAAGTCCAGAGAAGTCCGGGGAAGTCCAGGGAAGTCTGAGGAAGTCTGAGGAAGTCCGGGGCAGTCCGGGGCAGTCCGGGGCACAAAATGACCTTTCCTGGTCCGCTATACTTCCGGTTGACAATGTTGTGAGCTTCTTAGCCAGGCGAATTCCATCTATATCCGGCTGGCGGTTATTATAAGTTTTTAACCAAACGGAATGCATCAATAGGGAGTACAATTTTTATCTCCTAAGAAGAGTAGGATTGTTTATGTCTTGATTCCAGCCTTATCCAGGTGTCTATTGTGTCAACACGTTCACCATTTTGTATAACAGGACAGAGTAAATGGCAGTTGCTACCTAATATGTAGGCGCTGGTCTCCGGAGATTACAGACGTGTTTTGGCTGGGTTCTGCGTTTTCACAAGTTTTATTGGATATTTTTACAATTCTTATTTATAAAAGTGACACATATTTCTACAATGGCTGTGATTTCTTCCTGTGCAATAGTTATCATCATCATCGTCATCATCATCATCATCATCATCATCATCATCATCATCATCATCATCATCATCCATCGTGGCTTGTACTCTTGAGCACGTTACCATCAACTACTCCACGAATCACGATCCTCTGCGGTGCGCATGAAATCTGTGTTACTTTTAAAGTCACATTTGGCCACAGTTATCATGTTTTTATTTTATAATCAAATGTCTTTAGCCAATATTTTTAGAAATTATCTGTTAAGCCAAACGTATGTTCCTCCATTTTATGCCATTTCAAATCTACGCTTCGTTTACACACATTTACATTGTCTACACGTTTGACGAAAATGGGATATTTTGTAAATTTACATATTAATGTTTGTGTCTTATGTCTCCTGACGAAGGCCAAGGGCCGAAACGTTGTTTGTTTTGTGTTGTTCCCTTATATATGAGTCACATCTACTCACTTTATTTTCCTCTCCATTTTACGCTTCGTCTGCTGAGACCAGAATCCCTTCAACCCAGACCAGAATCCCTCCAACCCAGACCAGAATCCCTCCAACCCAGACCAGAATCCCTCCAACCCAGACCAGAATCCCTCCAACCCAGACCAGAATCCCTCCAACCCAGACCAGAATCCCTCCAACCCAGACCAGAATCCCTCCAACCCAGACCAGAATCCCTTCAACCCAGACCAGAATCCCTCCAACCCAGACCAGAATCCCTCCAACCCAGACCAGAATCCCTCCAACCCAGACCAGAATCCCTCCAACCCAGACCAGAATCCCTCCAACCCAGACCAGAATCCCTTCAACCCAGACCAGAATCCCTCCAACCCAGACCAGAATCCCTCCAACCCAGACCAGAATCCCTCCAACCCAGACCAGAATCCCTCCAACCCAGACCAGAATCCCTCCAACCCAGACCAGAATCCCTCCAACTCCAGCACGGGTTGAGACACATCGAGGAAAGGACGAATCAAAACAAACTTCAGACGTGGACACGATCGTCCTGTCTTGCCTTGCGTTGTGACTGGAAATGTGCGCTCCGTGAAGAATAAAATAGATGAACTGTGCTCACTGTGTCGTCATTGCTGCCAGTATAGACAAGCTTCTATTATATCTAGACTATAACAGAGTGTGTGTGTGTATGTGTGTGTGTATGTGTGTGTGTGTGTACATAAACAAACATTTCTAAAGTCAACATCACCCCCCCCCCCCCGTGTCGATGCAAATGTTGTCATGGAAACCCTGATGAGTCATGTGGAAAATGAAAAAAGCACATTTTAGTCATTGCAATAATATGATAATTGCTGGTCTTTCACAATTTGTTCAGTGCTTTACTCTTGACAAATCGACCCTCGACCTATTTTTCTGTAATGTGGACAAGTCCTATAATTAATGTTTTCCAAGAGCTCCACTCGGTTCATCGGATCACAATAACCGTTATCATTACCCATCTTTATATCGCCTTGTCATCAAATGTTTTAAGCCTTAGTGAAGTGTGTTCAGGTCATGAACGACAGTGTGTGTGAGGAGTCACGTGGTTGCTTCGAGTGTGCTGATTGGAATGTTTTTATTGACGTGTGTCAGGGTGTGAATGAACGTAATGATTGTGTGTCCGAGTATAGATAGAATGCGCTTGGCCGAGGAGTTCACAACATTGCCATCCGGAAGTATAACGGACCAACACACAAACTCTGTGAAACCATGAACTTTTATAGTCTGGTTAATACAGTTTAGTGAGAACAACTCACAAACGCGGATGGCAAAAACAATAACAAAGGCCTGAGTGACGTCATCTTCGAACTATCTATACAAAGTTTTGTGAGCAACAAGTGTGTGAAAGAAAAGGAGTAAAATGCTACACAAATAACAAACCATGGATTACAAAAAAACTGGAATCCCGTTTAAATGAGAAAAAACATATATTTATACTGGGTACCAAAGATGAACTTAAGACGAAACAAATTGAACAGAGAAGAAATTATTAAATGTAAAGAACGTTACAAAACAAAAATTGCGGCCATTACTTGCGGCCATTACTTGAGGCCATTACATGCGGCCATTACTTGCGGCCATTACTTATGGCCATTACTTGTGGCCATTACCTGTGGCCATTACTTGCGGCCATTACCTGAGGCCATTACTTGCGGCCATTACCTGTGGCCATTACCTGAGGCAATTACCTGCGGCGATTACCTGTGGCCATTACATGCGGCCATTACTTGCGGCCATTACCTGCGGCCATTACTTGCGGCCATTACCTGAGGCCATTACTTGCGGCCATTACCTGCGGCCATTACTTGCGGCCATTACCTGAGGCCATTACTTATGGCCATTACCTGTGGCCATTACTTGCGGTCATTACCTGTGGCCATTACCTGAGGCAATTACCTGCGGCCATTACCTGAGGCCATTACCTGCGGCGATTACCGGTGGCCATTACTTGCGGCAATTACTTGAGGCCATTACTTGCGGCCATTACCAGAGGCCATTACTTACGGCCATTACCAAAGGCTATTACTTACGGCCATTACCTGAGGCCATTACTTACGGCCATTACCTGAGGCCATTACCTGCGGCCATTACTTGCGGACATTACCAGAGGCCATTATTTGCGGCCATTACTTACGGCCATTACCAGAGGCCATTACTTGCGGCCATTACCTGAGGCCATTACTTGCGGCCATTACCAGAGGCCATTACTTGCGGCCATTACCTGAGGTCAGTACTTGCGGCCATGACCTGAGGCCATTACTTGCGGCCATTACCTGAGGCCATTACTTGCGGCCATGACCTGAGGCCATTACTTGCGGCCATGACCTGAGGCCAGTACTTGCGGCCATGACCTGAGGCCATTACTTGCGGCCATGACTTGAGGCCATTACTTGCGGCCATGACCTGAGGCCATTACTTGCGGCCATTACCAGAGGCCATTACTTGCGGCCATTACCTGAGGCCATTACTTGCGGCCATTACCTGAGGCCATTACTTGCGGCCATTACCTGAGGCCATTACTTGCGGCCATTACCAGAGGCCATTACTTGCGGCCATTACCTGAGGCCATTACTTGCGGACATTACCTGAGGCCAGTACTTGCGGCCATTACTTGCGGCCATTACCTGAGGCCATTACTTGCGGCCATTACCAGAGGCCATTACTTGCGGCCATTACCTGAGGCCAGTACTTGCGGCCATGACCTGAGGCCATTACTTGCGGCCATGACCTGAAGCCATTACTTGCGGCCATGACCCGAGGCCATTTTTGCGGCCATTACCTGCGGCCATTACTTGCGGCAATGACCTGAGGCCAGTACTTGCGGCCATGACCTGAGGCCATTACTTGCGGCCATGACCTGAGGCCATTACTTGCGGCCATAACCCGAGGCCATTTTTGCGGCCATTACCTGCGGCCATTACTTGTGGCCATGACCTGAGGCTATAACTTTCGGCCATGACCTGAGGCCATTACTTGCGGCCATTACCTGAGGCCATTACTTGCGGCCATTACCTGAGGCCATTACTTGCCGCCATTACCTGATGCCAGTACTTGCCACAATGGCCGGCATTCCAGATTGGGAGCATTTGTCACTAAACTTTGACCCAGCTACAATTGGATTCAATAGTGTGATGTCACGTCGCCCAGCAACAGCGGCCATCTTGGTTCTAAACAAAGAAAATCGGGACTTTTTATTCTTCATGCTGGCTAGAACTTTTCATATCTTGTGATCAGAATGTGTAAAAGTCAAAACATGATCAGATTTATTGGGTTTTTTTCCCTCTGGATACACTTTTATGCTCGTCGGAGAAATATTTCATAAGGGCGTCCGCCATTGTTCCGATAGTTTAGAGCCAGTAGCTAAGTTACTATGCGTCATTAGGAAGGAAGTGACGTCATGACTGTTGAAGCGTATTAAGGTTAAACTATTACGTTTGTGTGTGTGTGTGTGTGTATGTGTGTATGTGTATATATATATATATATATATATGTGTGTGTGTGTGTGTGTGTGTGTATGCGGTCTTGTGGAATGACACTCACTTTCGGATCAGAAGGCCCTGGGGTATTAACTCACATTCTCTCACCGCACCCAGGTGTAAAATGAGTACCTGACCGTTAACAGCGTTGTCTCTGTCCGAAAAAATTGTAATTTTACCCAAAAGGCGCCATGTCTCGTTCTACATGTTACGTGTTGCTATTCGCCAGGGACCATTTGCAAAGCGATTTGAGCACGGTTAGTGGATATTGGGCCATATAAAAGCTCCAGTTTTGTAGATTATTTTCATACATTGATACGTCACGTGACAGATTTCACACCAAAAATAGAACAGATAAAGTATAACCAAAAAAAAGTTGTTATCGTGGGTTGATATTGGATGACGTCACCGATTACGTTCACATGAAGGTGTCTCTTATGACTCATTGGACTGCGACGTCAGATCTACCCGTCAGCACCAATGACGTCATGATGCCGAGATGACTTGGGGATCATCACTGTTCTCTCTCTCTCTCTCTCTCTCTCTCTCTCTCTCTCTCTCTCTCTCTCTCTCTCTCTCTCCCTCCCTCTCTCTCTCTCTCACACACACACACACACACACTCACACACACACACACACACAGACACACACACACACACACATACACACACACACAGACACACACACACACACATACACACACACACACACACACACACTGTCCTAACAGACTTGTAGTGGTTCAAATCTCTATTCCATCTGATTCATCCAATACTTTCCTCAATCGGATTTTTGTGATATCACACCCGTTTTCGGATCGGAATGTTCTGGGTTCGAGCCTCGATCGGCGCATAGTCGAGTCCTTGGAAACGGTTCTTTACTCCCATTCTCTCACCGTACTCAGATGAAAAATGAGTATTTCGCCGTTTAAAGCGTTGTCTCTGTCGAAAAATTGTAATATCGCCTCACAACTGTCATGTTTCTTTCTACATGCCAGTGTTGCTGTTGGTCTAGGACCCTTTGTGAAGCGCTTTGAGCACGTTTAATGGATATTGCTTCGTACCCGAAAGGTACCGAGTTCGATCACCCTACGCTGTTTGGCCTAGCTCAATTTGCGACGCTGCACTGCGGCTGACGCCTGGGTTATTCGAGTCTTCCCTTGGAATAGATCCTAGAGACAAATTTCCCCTATGGAATGAATAAAGGGAATTTTATTTAAAAGCTTTGGTTTTTGGGGTTGTTTTATTTTTTAATAAAAATTCAATTTGCCCTCATCAAAATCACCCTAGTCGTATCACCTGTCCGAGGTGACGGACACAATAAATTGGAAAGTATTTAGTCACGTGACGTGGTAAATATCTTTGACCCAATTTGGTCCAGGACAACAAGAGCGAATGACGTCATGCATCACTGTCGACTCGGAGAAAACATCTTATTAAAATTTTAGCCAGAAAACTCGTCCTTAAAATAATATCAGTCAATTCAAACGACTCTCATCTTGGCAAAAGCTCTCAAACTTGGGACTTCTAAACGGAAGTTCGGCGTTGCAGAGTTTGTTTCTTCTTTTTTTTTTGGGGGGGGGGG
>NC_088370.1:43862111-43872111 GCF_034508935.2 Berghia stephanieae | reverse complement strand
GTAATTACTTAACAATTTGACCACTTCCCCCCCCCCCCCCAACCCCGCCCCTGTTTTGAGTAAGTGTACAATGTAATCGACGCGTGGTTTTCCATTTCCGGCTCCAATCGTATGGAATCTGATTAGTCAATGGTGGGCGTGGCCATTGTACAGCTTATCAAAACATCATGTCGGCGATAATGAATAGGGTAGAAAAGTCATGACGTCACACCGTCTACTCATTTGGTTCCTAAATCCTTGACAGTGTGTATGTAGCCAGTCGGTCCTTCGGGTGACAACAAGTAATGAATAGGTTTTTGAAGCAAATTGGACGACCCTGTCGCGGATAGCTCATACGATCTCCACGGCCAGGCAGAGTTGTCGTACCAGTAAGGTCGCGGGTTCGAGCCCCCATCGCCGCCGCGAAGTTTTTATTCTCTGTTGTCTTCTGGCAATTTCTTACTCACTTCTTTTCTTGTTAAACTGACGGGCCCTAGCTTTGCCTTATTTCTATATTTATTTCAACCGTTATTCTTCTTTCACATGTTTGTTTATTCGATTGTATACAACAAGGAGATGATCTATGAACGTGTTTGTTTGATAGATCCATGGTTGTGCGACTATGTGGTCTTCTGGTATGATACACGCTTTCGGATCGGAATGTCCTGGATTCGAGCCTCGTTCGGCGCATAGTCCAGTCCTTTACTCACATTCTCTCACCGTAATCAGGTGTAAAATGAGTACCTGTCCGTAAACAGCGTTGTCTCTGTCCGAAATAGTTAAGACAACGTCACTACCACATTATCTCATTCGTCTGGAGTGTTTCATTCATCCTGTTTTGTAGATAAAGGGGAAACCCGAAACGTCCATTAAATTTGCTTTCGTATAGATAGTATGCGCTTAGCTAAGAAGCTCATAACATTGCCATCCGGAAGTATAACGGACCAACACTCAAAACTATGTGTATCCATGAACGTTTATAATCGGGTTAAAACAGTTCAGTGAGCATTACTCATAAACGCGGATGGCTAAAAACAATAACAAAGACCTGAGTGACGTCATCTTCGAGCTATCTATATTAAATTGAAGCTTACAATCAATTTCACATTGTTAGTTAGTGGCCTTACGTACACAGTGGATAATTACACCAAAGACCAAAGACACTGTTCAATCAGGACTACAAAGTACACTGTCCTTCTCACAATGCTGGAATACTTGACCTAGTTTTTGTACATCGGGCACACTCAATAGCCGTGTAAATCAACATTTCAATGATTGTCGTACCAATAAGGTCGCAGGTTCAAACCCCACCACCGCCGCGAAAAAATTTTTTATTCTCTATTGTCTTCTGGCACTTTTCTACTCACTTCATATCTTGTTGTGTACAACGTTAA
This sequence comes from Berghia stephanieae, assembly GCF_034508935.2. Taxonomy (NCBI): domain Eukaryota; kingdom Metazoa; phylum Mollusca; class Gastropoda; order Nudibranchia; family Aeolidiidae; genus Berghia; species Berghia stephanieae. Next base: position 43,870,738 of record NC_088370.1, on the reverse strand, counting down.
TCAGCACATGTGTAGTCGTCACACAGCAGCTAACCATAAAATATCAAGGTCACTTGTTTTAAAATTACATGGTTCCGATAGCTCAATTGGTAGAGTACTCACTTCACACGCAAAGGGACCGGGTTTGATCTCATTGAGATCGAGTATTATTTTTTGGACAACTCCCTCACCCAGTGAATGGGTAGCTGGATCTGTTGGAGTTGCCAGAAAGTACTTTAAAAGACCAGCGTCACATCCATAGGGTAATATGCAAGTACTGTTTTCCGTTCAGTGCTACAGACATAAACCGGCCCCCCAGATACCTCCTGGTTGTCACGGACGAGTTTTCTGTTTGTTTTGAAGACCATCGTGGTTTCAGGAGAAGCGTGGCTCAGCGGTACGGTCTTTGCTTTGTACCCGAAAGGTACCGAGTTCAATCACCCGCTGCTGCGCTGTGTGGCCTTGAGCAAGTCACTTCGTAATAGCTCAATTTGCGGCGCTGCACTGTGGCTGGCGCCTGGGTTGTTCCAGTCTTCCCTTGAAATAGACACTAGATACAAATTTCCCCTATGGGATGACGTCTTGACGTCCCGGGTTTGACAGTTCTGGTTGGTTTGTTTTGTTTTGTTTTGTTTTGTTTTGCTTTGGGTGTTTTTTGTGGATGGGGGGGGGGGAATGGGGGGTAATTGGATTCAATAGTCTGATGTCACGTCCGCCCAGCAACCAACAGCTTGGTTCTAAACAAAGACAATCGGTGATTTTTATTCTTCATGCTGGCTAGAACTTTTTCATATGTCATGTGATCAGAATTTATAAAAGTCAAAATATAATCAGATTTATAATGTTTTTCTCCTCTGGATACAATGTTATGCTCGTCGGAGAAGTATTTCATAAGAGCGGTGATGGAGATAATGGCGTCCGCGATTGTTTCGATGGTTTATAACCAGTTATTATGCGTCATTACGAGGGAAGTGACGTCACGACTGTTAAACCCTGTTTAAAGCAAGTCCAGGCATGGGAGTTGAGGTCTATTTTAGAGAATGAGAGAATGAGAGTAAAGAGCCTTTTCCAAGGACTCAATTATGCGCCGAGCGAGTCTCGAACCCAGGACCTTCCGATCCGAAAGCAAGTGTCATACCACAAGATCACATAGCCGCACGTTACGTAGGGTTCTGAATTACCTTCAAAGGTTAATTTTTCAGGCAATTGCCAATATAACACCACAGTTGTTTCCCTTAGTTCAATTTTTGAGCAAGACCATTATCAGCTTGTTTGAAAAGGGGAAATAACCATTATCACATTTGGCTCAGTCCTTATAGTTACGATTACGCCCCTTCGTTGACGGGCTATCGACTTGCACCTGTTGACATGAGACACGTCTGCATGCTGGATTATCTCCCTTATTCCTTCATGTCAATGTTGCTGCTCGAAACTTCAATTTAATCCACGAAAACGGATAAAATGGCACTGTACTGCGGCTGACGCCTGGGTTATTCCAGTCTTCCCTTGGAATAGACCCTAGAGACAAATTTCCCCTAAGGGATGAACAAAGGGAATTGTAATTATTTATTTATTTATGAATGATCGATAAAAGATTTGGCGACACTGGATTCAAACCCAAGTTCTAAGGGTATTCATGTTATATCTTTTTCAATCCGCCATTTAACCTGCTTATGTGGAAAGAAAAATAAACAAAGACTTTACATGTTGGTGAGTACAACTCCTAGCACTCCTAGAACTACCAATAGATAGTTCGAAGATGACGTCACACAGGTCTTTGTTATTGTTTTGGCCATCCGCGTTTATGAGTACTTCTCACTAAACTGTATTAACCAGACTATAAACGATCATGGTTACACACAGTTTGTGTGTTAGTCCGTTATACATCCGGATGGCAATGTTGTGAACTCCTTAGCCAAACGCATACTATCTATACTTGTATTAATATTGTTTACATGTTGGTGAGTACAAATCCTAACACTCCTATTCTAACAATACCTGTTTTAATAGTGTTTACATGTTGGTGTACATAGTGTTTACATGTTGGTGAGTACAAATCCTAATACTCCTAGTCTACCAATACCTGTTTTAATAGTGTTTACTTTGTTCGCATATCTTACAACACGTTCAATTTTAAATCTTTCCTTCATCTCGAAAATTTTAATCTCTCCCCCCCCCCCCCCCCCCCCCCCCAAACCGATAGATAACCATGGAGGAAACAGCACAAAGGAGTGTAGAGAAAATTACGCCATCCGGGCTGTGAAGGAAGAAGAGTGCGGGCAACTGATGGCATTGTGTTGTGTAAGTGGATTTTCATTGTATTCGTGTTGTACAACACTGAGATTTAGAACAAGTGTAGAGCGGGCATTTGTATCCATAATGATGTGACTAATGTAGGCTGGTGGCTTTGTGGAGAAATCACAGGTGATAATTGACAATAAAAACATTACGTTGCCAGGTAGCCAAACTTGATATCCATTTACACCTGCATTTATTATCATTAATGGTAGCACGCCTGACCGGTAATCAGAAAGTCTGAGGTTTCATCCCCAGTCGTGGTCTACTGATATTTTGGATGGTATTTTTCTTATATTTTTCTTGCTTGCTTTGACTGGCATCTTTTCATACACACTTGATCACACTTGATCTACACCGGTGCCAGCTCCTCCAATTTTTCATTTGATATTGTCACACGACTTGAGGTGTTGAATGCGATGATGAGTAAAGCCAGGCCCCACAATGTGTCCATTGCATTCATTGGTCACATGACAAGGATATGAATTAGTACCTGGATAAACTAAGATGGTTACAAGATAAACTAAGATGGTTACAAGACAAACTAAGATGGTTACAGATAAACTAAGATGGTTACAAGATGAACTAAGATGGTTACAGGATAAACTAAGATGGTTACAAGATAAACTAAGACGGTTACAAGATAAACTTAGATGGTTACAGATAAACTAAGATGGTTACAGATAAACTAAGATGGTTACAAGATGACCTAAGATGGTTACAAGACAAACTAAGATGGTTACAGATAAACTAAGATGGTTACAGGATAAACTAAGATGGTTATAAGATAAACTAAGATGTTTACAAGATGACCTAAGATGGTTACAGGATAAACTAAGATGGTTACAGGATAAACTAAGATGGTTACAAGATAAACTAAGATGGTTACAAGATAAACATTATATCAAACACCAAACAATTCTATAGTATGTAAGTGACAGATGATACACATGGAAAAAAATATCATCTTTCTCAAAAATGTAAATCTGTCTGTCTCCCTGTCAACGAAAGACTTCAGGCAGGGCCCAGTCGAACCGAATGCCATCATTCCAAAACAAATGCATATATTGACATGGACGGCGGGGAGGGAAGAATGATTTCGGGGGGGGGGGGGGCAATAGCAAGGCAGTAGACAGATGCAGGTCTACAGGGTCCCCCCCCCCAACCCACCCACCCATCCTACCTTTAGGGGAGTTCGCCCATCTCATATTACTGTCTTCTAAAATGCCAAAAACACAAAAAAGCACATTTTCTTTAAAATAAATAAATAATTGAGAAATGAATTGAGAAGCTACTTGATATCAATTTCCTCCCTCTCGGTCTCTGTTAAAGGGAAAGAACGAATTTTTAAAAAGATTATTTCCCTTTAACAAAGACAGAGAGGAAATATTCCCATACAGATTTTTACTTGAAAGTGGCTGTAATTATTTTCCTTGAGAACGAATTTTGGTGGATTTTTCAAAAGAGGCTCAGAATATAGTCTAAATTTATCATAATAAAAACCAGCTTGGTCCCAATTCCCTCGGGTTTAAACCCCAAATCTGCTGACCTGGTCACGCTATTGTTTCCTGTTTCTATTCATCGCGATGGAGAATAAATACAATTTCCCACATTAGACAAAAACTCCAAGTGATTAATTCTCATCATTTTATTCCAAAAATTACTTTTCGGTTTCCAATTAATCCCGACCAACGTGTCCTTATTTTCAGGTCTGATAACCCAAATTGTTTTTGGGCTCATTAAAAACATGCAAACACTCGCAAATCAATGCAAAAAAGTATCCATTACAATTCAAATACAGCCCACTATTACGCTCGGTTATCAGACCTGCAAATATATACACCTAGATCCCGACATAAAACCGTTTTGAGACGATGGGTCACATATCATTTCTACGTCATTATGTTTTGTGACGAGAGGAGTGCATGTATCTTCTACTCTCTTTCCACCCACTTTCCAGGAACTGGCGGAATGCTTGGACGAGCGAGATAAAGTCACCAATAACGAGAATGGTAAGTAAATGTATGTATTGATTACATGTGAAAGAAATGGGGGTGGCGATAGTTGTTGTATGGTTGTTGAAAGAAATGGGGGAGGCGAGAGCCTAGTTATTGTGTGGCTGTTGAAAGAAATGGGGGAGGCGAGAGCCTAGTTGTTGTGTGGCTGTTGAAAGAGATGGGGGAGGCGAAAGCCTAATTGTTGTGTGGCTGTTGAAAGAGATGGGGGAGGCGAGAGCCTAGTTATTGTGTGGCTGTTGAAAGAGATGGGGGAGGCGAGAGCCTAGTTATTGTGTGGCTGTTGAAAGAGATGGGGGAGGCGATAGCCTAGTTATTGTGAGGCTGTTGAAAGAGATGGGGGAGGCGAGAGCCTAGTTATTGTGTGGCTGTTGAGAGAGATGGGGGAGGCGAGAGCCTAGTTGTTGTGTGGCTGTTGAAAGAGATGGGGGAGGCGATAGCCTAATTGTTGTGTGGCTGTTGAAAGAGATGGGGGAGAGCTAGTTATGTGTGGCTGTTGAAAGAGATGGGGGAGGCGAGAGCCTAGTTATTGTGTGGCTGTTGAAAGAGATGGGGGAGGCGATAGCCTAGTTATTGTGTGGCTGTTGAAAGAGATGGGGGAGGCGAAAGCCTAATTGTTGTGTGGCTGTTGAAAGAGATGGGGGAGGCGATAGCCTAGTTATTGTGTGGCTGTTGAAATAGATGGGGGAGGCGAGACCTAGTTATTTGGCTGTGAAGATGGGTAGGAGAGCTATTGTTGTGTGCGTGAAAGAGTGGGAGGCGATAGCTAGTTATGTGTGCTGTTGAAGAGATGGGGAGCATAGCCTAAGTGTTGTGTGGGCTTTGTCGCTCAGGAATTTGGTGAAAAGTCTCGTCAATAACGTGAATCAATGCCAAGCAATGATAACAGAGATCGTGCAAAAAATATCATCTAGATGTTGTCCTAAGGGACTTTATTCACATTACCCAATTCGACTCAGGTGTTAATGAGGTCCTGCCTATCGGCAATGAGGGATATTATAAGAGTTTTAATACAAAAAGGACGCATATCAGGCGACTTGTACAGTATAAATTGAAAATATGGTTCCATATGGCCTGCTGGGAGAATACATGAAGCAATTTAAAGGGATTACCGGACGTAAAAGAGAGATGGATGATCTTTATTGACGACCAGCATATAATTAGACTACAAAATAAAACGCCATCACTCTGACACCAGAAGATCAGTTGCACAATGTTTGTATCTAGACATCTAGAAAACTAATTTTTACACTTCCAGTGAGATTGGAACCAGCATTTTGACATCGCATTTTTGTACCCTGTTATATTGAAATAAAAAAAAAATAAAAACTGGACCCAGTTAGTGTACGTTTGCTGCTCCATTCATTTCTAGTTGTTATAAGTGGTTTCTACTGTAATATCTCCGACCTTCCCCCATCCCCAGGTCTCTGTCAGATACAGATAGGTTGCTGCTCCATCCATTTGTAGTTGTTATAAGTGGTTTCTACTGTAATATCTCCGACCTCCCTCCCCCCCCCCCCCCTCATCCCCAGGTCTCCGCCAGGATCTGTTTGGAGAACATCAAAAGTGTTTTTGCCTTGTAGCGGAACGAAAGAATGACAACGGTATGGAGATGTCTTTGTTTGTCTGTGTGTTGGTTTGTATGTGTGTTTGTATTTAGCTTTGTGTGTATTGGTTTGTATGTGTGTTTATATTTAGATTTGTGTGTATTGGTTTGTATGTGTGTTTTATTTAGATTTGTGTGTATTGGTTTGTATGTGTGTTTGTATTTAGCTTTGTGTGTATTGGTTTGTATGTGTGTTTGTATTTAGCTTTGTGTGTATTGGTTTGTATGTGTGTTTGTATTTAGCTTTGTGTGTATTGGTTTGTATGTGTGTTTGTATTTAGCTTTGTGTTATTGGTTTGTATGTGTGTTTGTATTAGCTTTGTGTGTATTGGTTTGTATGTGTGTTTGTATTTAGCTTTGTGTGTATTGGTTTGTATGTGTGTTTGTATTTAGCTTTGTGTGTATTGGTTTGTATGTGTGTTTGTATTTAGCTTTGTGTGTATTGGTTTGTATGTGTGTTTGTATTTAGCTTTGTGTGTATTGGTTTGTATGTGTGTTTGTATTTAGCTTTGTGTGTATTGGTTTGTATGTGTGTTTGTATTTAGCTTTGTGTGTATTGGTTTGTATGTGTGTTTGTATTTAGCTTTGTGTGTATTGGTTTGTATGTGTGTTTGTATTTAGCTTTGTGTATTGGTTTGTATGTGTGTTTGTATTTAGCTTTGTGTATTGGTTTGTATGTGTGTTTTGTATTGTATTTGTATGTGTGTTCGTGTGTATGTAAATCTGTTTGTATGTGTATGTGTATTTGTGTGGGTTTTTATGTGCGTTTGTTTATATATGAATGTGTATGTGTGTGCGTTTGCATGTGTGTGTTTCATGTGTGTGTGTTTGTATATATGTTTGTATGTGTATTAATATGTATGCATGATTGTTTATATGTCATGTGTATTTGTATTTGTGTGTATTTATATGTGTGTATTTTGTATTTGTGTTGAGTTGTGTTTATGTGTACATTTTTTATCTGTATTTGTAAGTGTTGTGAATATTTGAATGTATGGTTATGTCTTCATATGTGTGTTATTATATATGTTATTTATATGTTATTATTATTATAATTTCTGATCTCTAATTTGATTCTGATCATTTTTGGTTACCAAAGATGGAGCGCGTGATAAATCGGCGAGCAGGCACTGGAGTCCGAAATAGAATCTGGAAAAGAGTGTCTGAAACAGTGTCAGACAAAACAGGAAAAAGAAAATAATCGCCACACACCCACACACGGACACACACACGGACACACACATACGGACACACACACGGACACACACACACGGACATACTCACACACACGGACACGAATGCAAACACACACACACGGACCCATGACTTTGATGTGTCCATCTTATTATCAAATTTAAACACTTTATTCCAAACCACATTGTTTTTTGTTCTTGTTAAGTTTTTGTTTTTTTTTTATACATACAACATCTCTAAGTTGACCTTTGACACACCTGTGTTTGAAGCGGCCATTTTGACTTTCAATGCATTTTATATTGCATTCACCATCGGTGCCAACCCGTTCCTGTCAAATTGAATTCCTTTTCCTGAGATTTACACTTCTCACATTTATAAAGACAAGTTTTCAAGTCCTGCCGACTTTCGTGATTTATAAAATTTTCTAACGACTTCCTGAGGAATGCTAACCTGCAAACTATTACAAAAAATTCACAGAAATACGAAATTTTGGCTCTAAATTAATTAATTCCCGAGCATCTCGAAGTCATGAAAACTGATTGAAAATGAAAGTAGATGCCAGACTACAGAATTTTAACAATTTTGAAATGTTATTTAATCCTTGTCTGAGTAAACTGTTGGTTTTTCTTAACAACACCACTACCACATCATCTCATTCATCTGTAGTGTTTTATTCATCCTGTTTGATGATAAAGGGGTAACCCGAACCGTCCATTCTATCTGTTTTTGTAATTAAATTGAATCTTACATTCAATTTCACATTGTTATTTATTTCTTCGAGCTTCTAGCAGCAACATTTACATAAGTTAATTATAGTTACAACGATATTTATCTCCTGAAAATTATAATTTTTTTTAAATTCTCAAGTTGGCAGATCTTGGAATGTTCTACAAAATACAATTTGTTAGGGGGGGAGGAGGGGGGGAGGGAGTACAGATGACAAGGACAACAATTTTCTCTTTTGTTCTTTCCAGGAGAAAGTGAGAGTGGCCTAGTAGGCTACATCCTTTATTCCCCAGCCTACAGCGCCTACAGCAGATCCTATATACACCTGAATAGTTTATTTGTCAAGGAAGGACACAGGGGCATGGGCTTGGGTGAGACGCTGTTTCGGGCTGTAGCACAGGTGTGAATTGGACAACACTGTCTTCGTCGTCATCATCATCATCATCATCATCATCATCATTATCATCATCATCTTCATCATCATCATCATCATCATCATCATCATTATCATCATCATCATTATCATCATCATCATCATCCCCAGCATCAATATCACCACAATCACCACCATCACCACCATCACCACCACCACCACCACCACCACCATCATCATCACCACCACCACCACCACCACAATCATCACCACCACCACAATCATCACCACCACCACCATTATCACCACCACCATCACCACCACCACCACCACCACAACCACCACACCACCATCACCACCACCATCACCACCATCATCACATCCACCACCACCATCATCACATCCACCACCACCACCATCACCACCACCATCACCACCA
>NC_088370.1:43842111-43852111 GCF_034508935.2 Berghia stephanieae | reverse complement strand
TTATTATTATTATTATTATTATTATTATTATTATTATTATTATTATTATTATTGCTGTTAATATAGATAATATTATGAGCATCATCATCATCATGACCAGGTTTATCCGCGGGGTCCACAGAAATACGGGATGGTGACCCAGTTACTTCCAATCAATCCAAACAGTCATCTTTATCCAAGGAATCACTACGTCATCGTCACCATTATTACAGCTGGCATAGACGGACATAGAGAACAATAGCATATCACAGATTCGGTTATCTGGATGTTGATAGTGAGTCCACCACACAACCAGATCTTTGATATGATTTCGTTATCACGACCGCCAATAAGGAAAAGTAGAGGGTCTTGATGTTATTTTATTTATTGAGGCCAACAGAACCAAACTTAAAAAAGAAAAGTGTATAATATTAGCCTGACCTCTGACCCCCATACCGTTGTCTGAAAGAAAACGAGATATTTTTCACCCATCGTCGCGAAGGGGTATTATGATGGCTGGAAATTGAATTCTATTGATGCCATGCATTTACCCAAATCGCTCACAACATCCGCCAGCCGGATAAAAGGCCCAACACACAAAACCATGTGTAACTTTGAACGTTCATAACCTGATTGATAGAATTTAGTTAGAAAGATCTGAGAGATTGACGTCAATTTTGTCCCTTCTATCCCCACACATTTGAAACTTTTCCCTAATTTTTGTCTTTGATATTGTGGAGAATAAATACAAATTCTTTCTTTGCCAAAATCTCAACGTTCATGTTTCTCATCATTTTATTTCCAATGCCAAATTCAATTTTCTGGGTTCAATTCACCCCGACATAAATCCGTGTGGAGAACGAGGGAGGTGGGGGGGTGTCACAATTAAAAAGTTTTGACTTGAAAAATCGTCCTTTAATTTTCGGTCCATTAAAATAACCCATATCTTGCCAAAAACTCCAACCTGGGACAGTGTCACGTGATTTGGTAGACAGACAGTCCTCTGTAAAGATTGGATAAACTAAAGGTAATATTACACTCCACGAGCGTCTGATGTCGATATACTAAAGGTAATATTACATTCCACGATCGTCTGACGTTGAAAAACTAAAGGTAATATTACACTCCACGATCGTCTGATGTTGATAAACTAAAGGTAATATTACACTCCACGAGCGTCTGATGTCGATATACTAAAGGTAATATTACATTCCACGATCGTCTGACGTTGAAAAACTAAAGGTAATATTACACTCCACGATCAACTGATGTTGATAAACTAAAGGTAATATTACACTCCACGATCGTCTAACGTTGATATACTAAAGGTAATATTACACTCCACGATCAACTGATGTTGATAAACTAAAGGTAATATTACACTCCACGATCGTCGGATGTTGATAAACAAAAGGTAATATTACACTCCACAAACGTCTGATGTCGATAAACTAAAGGCGATATTACACTCCACGATCGGCCGACGTTTCGCTTATCATCTTCAAAACGTCAACCGGCCTGTGTGTGGAATACAGTCTAGCATGGCGTGTGGGAGGTTGGATGTTCCAGTCCTGGTGCTCTCATGTCATCATCTTTTTTATCTCTATCGTCCATTTCTTTCCGTCAATATTCTAGACGGTGACTATTTGCTCTTGCTCAGGTCCTGACTGTGATCTTTTGTCGCTAAGGAATCTGGGAAAATGGGTCGTCGAACACAATCTCTGTGTATGTATGAGTATGTGTGTGTTTGTATATGTGTGTCTGTGTGTGTTTGTGCATGAACGTGTTTTATAAAGACTTCTTGTTTAAAGAGATCATGTACCGACTGTGGGAATCTCTTGGCGGCTTTAAAAAAGGATCTTTTCTTTGCCAGAGTCGCATGGCCTTGACTTTAGGGGACAGCGTGTCTCAGCGGTACAATCATTGCTTCGTAACCAAAGGTACCGAGTTAGACTACCAACCTCGTTGTGTGACCTTGAGCAAGTCACCTCGCCCTAGCTCACTTTGCGGGGCTGTCTGCGGCTGACGCCTGGGTTATTCCAGTCTTCCCTTGGGATAGACCCTAAGGACGAATTTCCCCTAAAGGGAATTTTATTTTTAATTGTTCTATCTCTTGGTAATAACTGTGGGGAAGGGGGTTGTGATGATAGCTTTATTTTCACACGTTTATTTATAGGCAATGTCGACATAAACATAGAATTTTCAGTTTTCAAATCAAAACAGGTGGGATCAATAATTAACCAAAGGAAACAAAATATGATAGATAAATAGATAAGTAAATACATAAATACGTGAGTAAATAAATGAATAAATAAATGAAAATATAAATAAATTAATTAATAAATAAATAAATGAATGAATAAATAAATAAATAAATGAATAAATAAATAAATAAATAAATGAATGAATAACTAAATGAAAAAAAAATAAATAAATAAATGAAAAAATAAATGAATAAGTAAATAAATAAATAAATAAATTAATTAATAACACTCTCTTGACAGTATCAGGGCACCATAATATTATGGATCACAAGCAACTCGTTTACCAGGAAACACACAAGTAGTAGGGGAAGTAATTGACACAAAGGAACGTGGATCTATTTGAAGTGAAGTCCTTGTTTTGTTTTGTTTTTCCGATTCCCCCCCCCCCTCGTGTCCACAGTGATTGAGTAGCTAGGTTTGTTAGACATCGTGGAATGTAGTTTGTGCCATCATATACAATCAATTATAATTGCCTGTTAACTCTCTCCTTACCGATCATTTTCAGTATTTTCCCCAAAATGGCAGGCATACCCAGCAGAAAAATTGATTTTTTTAGGCTCAAACAAGTTCTCTATAAAACAACGTAATGTTCTTATTAATCAAACAAAGATCATTCTTCAAAGTGTGTGATGTACAAAATAAATCTGAATAAGAAAAATTGTATATTGTGTCTTAACAGATGTGACGATTTTGCTGTAGGTTGTAAGAAGAGGGTTAAAAAGTAGGTGGTAGTGAGAGGGTTAAAAAGTATGTGGTAAGGAGAGGGTTAAAAGGTATGTGGTAAGGAGAGGGTTAAAAGGTAGGTGGTAAGGAGAGGGTTAAAAAGTAGGTGGTAAGGAGAGGGTTAAAAAGTATGTGGTAAGGAGAGGGTTAAAAAGTAGGTGGTAAGGAGAGGGTTAAACGCTTTTGGAAACCGGGATAAGCCCTGGTGGCTCCAGGAGCCTTATGGCTCGGAATGAATACTTGGTTAGAAAAAAAGATTTTTGGTAAAGAGTTGTGGCTAGCGTGGAAGAGTCCAGGGTTTGAATCCTAATCAGTCTGAATGTCAGGCTGTTCAGGTTCGTGTTGACCTCAGTTTGACCTTTCCTCTCAGTCAGACTCTATTTTATTTCATAACAAACTGAGTGGGCAGACAAAGGTGACAACACGTGTAATTTATTTGCAATTGTTTTTAGACCATCTCTTGGATGATTAGTTCTCACTAAAATGTGACCCTCCGCCGCTAAACGGTCTTATATTCGCATGGTTGTTGAGATGCAAGAAATATTGAATTTAGAGTCAAACTACGATGCATGGGTCACGTTTTTATGGTTGATTTAGGGAAAAGAATTCATTTCTAAAACTGTCACGCACAAAATGTGACATGTCTTGTCATAAAATTGACTTCAAAATGACGTGTTGGCATCTGGTGCCTCCCGAAATAATACCGCGTTGAGACGATGGGACACAAATGGGTGAATCATTATATAAACGTTTTAGGTTACACTTTGTTTTGTGTGTTGGTATGGTTGGTGTGTTGGTATGGTTGGTGTGTTTGTTGTGAGAAATTGAGAGATCCTCCGCTTTTCTACTCCCTTCATTTCTTCTTCTTATCAACATCAATTCCTGATCCATCCACTTGTCGGTGCCTAAACGCTATGTGGTCTTGTGCTATGACACTGTCAAGCTACATCGATGCCTTTTTAAAGATATGACGTATCTGTTTGTATGAGTCTCGGGTTTTTCAATCAACAATCATTGTATACACTTTTGGAAAGTACGTCAGTTGTCGTAGATTTTATTAATACTAGATAGTCGAATAAACATTTCAGTGGTTTTATTGTTTGACACGAACATTTAAAATAAAACTTATTTTGCCCTTGAATCAACCGATTTCCGTAAGGAAACAGCTTCTGATGGTGCTCACACTTCTATGTTATGACGATTGACCCAATCAGCAACAGCTTCTAATGATGCTCACACTTTTATGTTATGACGATCGACCCAATCAGCAACAGCTTCTAATGGTGCTCACACTTTTATGTTATGGTGATTGACCCAATCAGCAAATTCTTTACCGCACTCGTGCACCGTCGCAAACCCACCCGGAAGCTTCGTCACAACACACCGTTCAACTAGATGGTCTGCGATTTTGGGCTCGTTACCACAACGGGTACATGTTGGACAGGTGGAAAGTCCCCACTGATGAAGCGATTTTACCGTGAGGCGTAGACCCATAGCCGCCTTGAGTACTTGCCCATCAACTACCCATAAACGTTTTTTTTAAATTGAGCTTTATATAGCGCATTATCCACTAAATGTGCTCAAAGCGCTTTACAAGGGGTCCCTGGTCAACAGCAACATTTAACATGTAGGACGGGACATGACGCCTGTTAGGCGATAATACAATTTTTCGGACAAAGACAACGCTGTTAACGGCCAGGTACTCATTTTACACCTGAGTACGGTGAGAGAATTTCAGTAAAGAGCCTTTTCCAAGGACTCAACTATGCGCCGAGCTCGAGGCTCGAACCCAGGACCTTCCGATCCGAAAGCGAGTGTCATAGCACAAGACCACATAGCCGTTTAGGCACCGAAAAGTGGATGGATCAGGAATTGATGTTGATGAGAAGAAGAAATGAAGGGAGTAGAAAAGTGCCAGAAGACAATAGAGAATAAAATCTTTGTGGCGATGGGGGTTCGAGCCCAGGACCCTATTTTTATCCTCATCGTCGCCAAGTTTTTTATTCTCTATTGTCTTCTGGTACTTTTCTATTCACTTTATTTCTTGTTAAACGTTTCGGCTATAACTTTAGTCATCGTGTACATCTGACAGAAAATTCATTTCTGTCCTTGAGAAGGTTTTCGAAAGACGGCATTAAAAGCTTCCTTGTATCGAGTGGAAACCCGGATGTAGAAGAAAAAGTTTGAAGACGCATTGACCAGACTGAAGCCAATACGAATGGAGTATGCCAGGTACATTAAATTGCTGTTGATTCCTGAAAGAGACACGCCTGGCAACACGAGAATGGCCGTGGCTGGGATGTGACTCATAGACAGACACACCAGAAATATACACGTCACCGTTGTCACGGATTTCACCAGTTCTGCGTCTTTGGATGACATGGCTCTGTTCTGATTGGATGATTTTGACTCTTGGTTTCCATCAGAGTCCGGGCTTACATCAACATTGCTAGCCGTATTTCTGTTTTCATTTCGCCATTTTTTAAATTGGTTGAGTTTATAAATCATAATGGCCGTGTTGATTGCCACGATGAAAATCGCCAAAGAGTTGAGACAAGTGTTTGCAACGGTGCTGTAAATCGTGATGTAGTTCTTGGCGAATGGGAGTTCAACGAAATAGGAAATTGTTTGGTTGAGTTTTTGGCTAAACTTCCAAACAATTGTGGTGGATGTGGTGTAGAGCATTTGAATGATGGCAAAGAAGATAAAAATAGTGATGATGACGATGGCCGTGACCTTTGGACGTAGAAATAGTTTAACCTTTAGAGGTATCACTACGCAAAGAGTTCGCTCCAAGGAAATATACACGGTAGTCCAATTGCTGCAGTAGCCACACACCATGGCCAGAAAAACTGTGTAGTTTGCGTGTGTCCGGCATATAAGGAAACCTGACACACTGTCTATGTAGTTGAATATGTGGCAAGAAAATGGTGGTATCATTAAAAAGCAATAAAGGAAATCGAACACAGCGAGTGAGAAAAGACCCATGTTTGTGTTACTATTTTTAACTCCTTGCTCCAAGAACACCCGGATGTTGATGGCGTTGGTGAAGACGCCTAGGAAAGCCAAAAACAAAATGGTGGGTTGGGTCAACTTTTCAGAAAATCGGAAATCTTCATCGCTGACAAGTTGTTTGTCCTGGCTGGCAAAAATGTCGATGGGAAAATTGCTTGAATTCATTTTGACGCAAGTCAGTTTTCTACAATAAACAAAACAATAAGTCATTCTTCTACAATAAACAAAACAATAAGTCAGTCTTCTACAATAAACAAAACAATAAGTCAGTCTTCTACAATAAACAAAACAATAAGTCAGTCTTCTACAATAAACAAAACAATAAGTCAGTCTTCTACGATAAACAAAACAATAAGTCAGTCTTCTACAATAAACAAAACAATGAGTAATTCTTCTACAATAAACAAAACAATAAGTCAGTCTTCTACGATAAACTAAACAATAAGTCAGTCTTCTACAATAAACAAAACAATGAGTAATTCTTCTACAATAAACAAAACAATAAGTCAGTCTTCTACGATAAACTAAACAATAAGTCAGTCTTCTACAATAAACAAAACAATGAGTCATTCTTCTACAATAAACAAAACAATGAGTCATTCTTCTACAATAAACAAAACAATAAGTCAGTCTTCTACGATAAACTAAACAATAAGTCAGTCTTCTACAATAAACAAAACAATAAGTCAGTCTTCTACAATAAACAAAACAATAGGTCATTCTTCTACAATAAACAAAACAATAAGTCAGTCTTCTACGATAATCAAAACAATAAGTCAGTCTTCTACGATAATCAAAACAATAAATTGTCATATATAAACTCCCGTCTCAAGACAGGAATATGTCGGGATGACCTATATGACAAAATGTGATTTTAAAATAAGATGACCAGAAATATCACTTTTTAGTCTTCGTCACTTTAGCACTTCTTTCTCTTTTATCTCTCGCCAAAAACTCGCAATCGATGGATATGTGAAGGACGAGTTTTCTGGCCAAAATTCTTAATACGAGCGTTTTTCTCAGAGTAAGACAGAACTGACTTCAGTAAAACTTTTAACCTTTACCGTTTAACACTTTAACCTTTCACTGTTAACCCTTTTACCTTTACCTCGGCCTAAAAAAAATTACAACAAATTCCGTGTTTAGCATCCAAACTTAAGTGCACATATTTGCAGGTCCGATGCCCCAAATCATTATGGGGCCATCGTTGTAATAGAAATACTCTCAAACCTAAATATTGTCCATTACAACAATGTTAATGCAAGCCCATAATTGCGTGCGGTTATCAGACCTGCAAAATGTGCGCACTTTGACCCAAACCATTCCGTCATGAAACCGTGTTGAGTCGATGGCTTACATATGCGAGATCGTGGATTGAATGAATGAACGCACCTGAAACAATAAAATGTGTACAAATTATTATTTTTGTTCCATTTAAGACAAACCGCAACATTATTTGAATATATTAAACAACGTATAATATCACACCAACGTATAAACTAATCTATTCAGCAATTTATAATATCACACTAACGTATAAACAAATCTATTCAGCAAGGTTTAATATTGTCAGATTAACGATGATTCATATTTATTTTGTTAAAGTTTTATTTTAGTAAGAATGGAGTTTCATCTCACTCCAGTTATATTTCGGTAGGCTTTAAAAACTTTACCTTCTAATATTAGATTATATTTCCTTTAATAGCCTTCTCTTTGAATTAATTTCAAATTAGTGAATACTTTTGGTTCTACCTTCTGTCACGTAGCCACTTGTTATAAAAGCTGATTGATTTAATTTTCCTCACTCACCTCTCCCGATAACCTATGCCCTGACGGCCAGACCACTCCACTCCTCATATCAAATATATATTTAAAGATTTTTATCTGGCTTTTGGGACTTGATCAAAACTCCAGTATTTGATTCTAATATCAAGAAGCCGGAAATTCACCGTTTACTTTTGCCGCCACTGACAGGAGTGTCGTATCCGGATGTCTCAAAACGTGTCCTCTGCCTGGAAGTAAGACCTCACGAGTCTACACTACGTTATCCTCAAGATCCAGAAGTTACGTAATATTGTCATCTTATCATTTGTTACTCTGTGATCATTATTTATTTATAAGAACATTCATCTCATTAAATTTCATCTTTCTATATCTCATCATCTTAAATCAATTTGTCATTTGTTCTTTATTTTAAAAAGTAACAAGTAAATTTTGGGGGCCTTATTTGTCACATCATTATTTTATGAAAGTAGTCCAGTTAGCTCTTAAGCACTCATTTGACCATGACAAATATCACACAAACGTATAACCTCATTTTCTTGAACATTCCTTCCTTCACGACCATTGTCATCCTAGGTGGGGTCCTCTGACTTCAAAATGTGTAATGTAATGATATGTGATGTAATGTAAGATAATGTAATGTAAATAATATAATGTATTGTAATGTAATGTAATGTAATGTAGTGTAATGTAATATAATGTAATGTAATGTACTATAATGTAATGTAATGTAATATAATGTAATGTAATGTAATATAATGTAATGTAATGTAATATAATGTAATGTAATGTACTATAATGTAATGTAATGTAATGTACTATAATGTAATGTAATGTGATGTAATGTAATGTAATGTAATGTAATGTCATGTAATGTAATGTAATGTACTATAATGTAATGTGATGTAATGTAATGTAATGTATTGTAATGTGATGTAATGTAATGTACTATAATGTAATGTAATGTAATGTAATGTAAAGATAATGTAATGTAATGTAATGTAATGTAATATAATGTAATGTAATGTACTATAATGTAATGTAATGTAATGTACTATAATGTATTGTAATGTAATGTACTATAATGTAATGTAATGTAATGTAATGTAATATAATGTAATGTAATGTAATGTAATGTAATGTACTAATAATTAATGTAATGTAATGTAATGTAAATGTAATTGTAATGTAATGTACTATAATGTAAAATGTAATGTAATGTAATGTAATATAAATGTAATGTAATGTAATGTACTATAATGTATTGTAATGTACTATAATGTATTGTAATGTAATGTACTATAATGTAATGTAATGTACTATAATGTAATGTAATGTAATGTAATGTAATGTAATGTAATGTAATGTATGTAATTGTAATGTAATGTAATTAATGTATATGTTTACTATAATGTAATGTATGTAATGTAATTGTAATGAATAATGTAATGTATACTATAATGTATGTAATTATGTAATGTAATGTATGTAATGTATAATGTAATGTATGTAATGTAATGTATGTAATGTAAGTATGTATTATGTAATGTAATGTAATGTAATGTAATGTAATGTAATGTAATGTAATATGTAATGTATAATGTAATGTAATGTAATGTAATGTTAATGTAATGTATGTAAATGTAATATGTAATTATGTAATTAATGTTAATGTAATAAATGTAATTGATAATAATGAATGTATATGTACTATAATGTAATGTAATGTAATGTAATTATTAAGTAATGTAATGTAATGTAATGTAATGTAATAATGTAATGTATAATGAATGTAATGTAATGTAATGTAATGTAATGTAATGTAATGTAATGTAATGTAATGTAATGTAATGTATATGTAATGTAATGAATGTAATGTAATGTAATGATAATGTAATGTAATGTGTAATGTAATGTAATGTAATGTATAATGTAATATAATGTAATGTAATGTAATGTAATGTAGTAATGTAATGTAATGTAATGTAATATAATGTACTTAATGAATGTAATGTACTATAATGTAATGTAATGTAATATGGAATGAATGTAATGTAATGAGATGAATGAATGATAATGTATGGAATGTAATTGTAATGTAATGATGTATGTAAGTAAGTAATGTAATGTATGAATTAATGTAATGTAATGTATGATTATGTAATAATGTAATGAATAATAGTAATGTAATGTCATGTCATAGTAATGTATAATGTAAGTAATATAATGTAATGTAA
>NC_088370.1:43789611-43834611 GCF_034508935.2 Berghia stephanieae | reverse complement strand
TGAAAGAATGTGAGTAAAGAGCCTTTTCCAAGGACTCAACTATGCGGCGAACGAGGCTCGAACCCAGGACCTTCCCATCCGAAAACGAGTGCCATACCAAAGGACCACGTGGCGATACAGATATTTATTTGACGTCATCAAATCACCACAGTGTAAATATGGATTAAAACATTGAGCATTCATATAGCATAATATCGATCTGACGTGCTCAAACAACTTTCAAAGAGTCCAAAACTGAAAGAACCACTTACCCTACGTATCGGATGAGTCATGATGCCTGTAAGGCGAATAATATTACAATTGTATCTTTCTTGGATAATAGTTATAATACCATTTGATTATACATAGGGATAAAATATTGAATATGAATATCGGTAATTTCCTAAAAATTAAATATAGATATTGATAATCATCAAAGATTACTTTAACATATCGATACTGAAGTAAACAGTTCTTCAGTCTGAATATCGATAACAACCTCTTCTAAATGCCCTGGGGACAAAACACTGACAGGGCCGATGTGGAAAGGAAATCTTTGGAGCTGCTTTGATGTGGATGTCAATCAATTATACGTTATCAACACCTGAGACAGACATCTCTCTCTCTCTCTCTCTCTCTCTCTCTCTCTCTCTCTCTCTCTCTCTCTCTCTCTCTCTCTCTCTCTCTCCTCTCTCTCTCTCTCTCTCTCTCTCTCTCTCTGTGTGTGTGTGTGTGTGTGTGTGTGTGTGTGTGTGACACCAATAGGTTAAAGTTCAAACTCATGGTTGTGCAAATGATGTATTGTATTTAAATTGATATAACTCGTTATTTAGTTATGATTGTCGTTTGCTTGTGAGTTCTATGTCTGGATCTGCATGTGTGTGTATCTATATGTGTGTGTGAGAGAGAGAGAGAGAGAGAGAGAGAGAGAGAGAGAGAAAGAGAGAGAGAGAGAGTTTAAGATTACAGTTACACATTGGAGATAATATATAAGTAATGCTATCAAGTGAAATATTATCCTTAAGTGAGACCCAAGAAATATTTGTAAAGGTTGGATGACGCATCACGTGACAAGAAGAACGAAAGTAGAACGAGACAGACGGGCACGAGAGAACAAAACTCCTGAAAAATCAGTTTTGCCGCAGCGGAAACAGAAAGGTTTGCATTAATATAGCGCAATATCCACTGAACGTGCTCAATGTTTTACAAGTGGTCCCCAGTCAACAGCAACACTTAACATTTAGGACGAGACATGAAGCCTGTTAGGGGATATTACAATCCTTGTCGACCGAGAAAACGCTTTACCTGAGTACAGTGAGAGAGTGTGAGTAAAGAGCTTTTTCCCAAGGACTCAACTATGCGCCGCTCAAAGCGGGTCTCGAACCCTGGACTTTCCGATCCGAAGGCGTGAGTCATACAGCTAGACCACATAGCCGCACAAGGGAAAGTGTCAGCACAAAAAACCTCAAAAAACAAAAAACAACCAAGAACAGCAAAACAGCTTTAGAAGGAAGTCAAAAATCCCGGTGGCCCAACGATTAGGTGGAAAGTCTTGGAACAACTGTCAAGCAATGTTGACCATGGTCATCGACTGGGCAGGTGACGAAAAACGGTAAAACTCTGATCCCAGCATTTTGTCCAAGGTTAAGGCACTTCGCATGCTTAACTCTACTCGACAAAGGTGTGAATGAGTACCTGACCGTTGGCAGTCATCATCATCATCATTGTCTTTTTCACCCTGGGTCAGGGTATAGGCCACAAACAGTTTCCATCCTTCTCTATCCTGAGCTAACTTTTAAAAAATCTCATTCCATGTCTTACTTCTTGTGCGGCTATGTGGTCTAGTGGTATGACACTCGCTTTCGGATCGGAAGGTCCTGGGTTCGAGCCTCGCTCGGCGCATAGTTGAGTCCTTGGAAAAGACTCTTTACTCACATTCTCTCACCGTACTCAAGTGTAAAATGAGTACCTGGTCGTTAACAGCGTTGTCTTTGTCCGAAAAATTGTAATATCGCCTAACAGGCGTCATCTCTCGTCCTACATGTTAAATGTTGCTGTTGACCAGGGACCCATTGTAAAGCGCTTGACTTGACTGACTTAGATGCCTTTCGCGTCTCGACCGAAAGATCGGGTCGCCTTGGCTGTTTCCAGTATTTCCTGTGTGAGGTGTCTCCAATATTGCCGGTCCTCTGCTAGGGTTCTCAGATTTTCAAGGTCCCCTGCCGTTATGAGACTAATGCTTTGTCCAAGTGTTGTGAGGTTTTTGTTTAGGATCACAGGGAGTGTTGTGATCGGTCTTCCTCTGAAAAGGTTCCCGTGTTTTTGGAAATATCCCGACATGGCTTGGTTAGCTGGTATGTTTTTGTCCCTGCGTAGTATGTGACCGAAAAGTTGCCATCGTTGTTGTAAAATGTCAAGGGAGATTGGTCTTTCTTTTGTGATCTTATAGAGTGATTCATTTGAGATCTTTTTTGGGTATTTTATGTCCAGTACCCTTCTTAGCTGTGTGCGATGGAAGGCATCCAGATGTTCTTCTTCGGATTTTGTCAACGCCCAAGTGCCGCAGTTATACAGAAGTACCGGTTTTACAAGAGCACGGTACAGTTTCAGTTTGGTTTTTCTCTTTATTTTGTCACCTCTAATCCATACATTGGTGAGTTTACTGAGTGCGGCGTTTGATAGCTGTTTTCTTCTTTGTACATCCTCGGTGTCTCCAATTAGTGAGCCGACTTTCTTTGTTCTTTTCCATTCCTCTTTGTTCCTCGATATTGTTGTAAATTCGGTTTTATTGGCATTGACTTGGAGGTTATATTTCATGAGGGTATTTTGTATGATGTCTATATTTGCTGGTGTTGATCCAATAAAATCTACATCATCTGCATAGGCGATTTCTCTAGGGATTGCATTCTCAATATGAGTCGTTGGTTTTGGAATGACTTTTCGAACTTCTTTCAGAGCGTGTTCTAAGTATATTGTGAACAGAATCGGGCTCAGACTATCTCCTTGGGGGTCCCGATGTTACTTTCGAACTGCGTCTGTTTTGTGGCCCCGTATATCCTTGGTTGTATCTTTGTGTTGCTGAGGAGAAATCGGATTATTCGGAGCTCGTCTTCGTCTACTATGTCTGTTAATATCTCCAAAAGTTTTCCTCTGTCGATCGTATCAAAGGCTGCGGACATATCGATTCCGGTTATGGTTATGGATATGTTTTCTTTGAGTGCCTTTGCTGCCAACCATTTATGTGTCCATACAACGTCCGATGTGCTTCGGTCTTGGCGAAACCCGCTTTGGCTATGTGATAGATATTTTTCTATTTTCGGTCTAATTCTGTTGAGGACAATAGTTGACAGTGTTTTTCTTATGGTATTCAGTAATGTTATTGGGCGCAGGTTGTTTACGGGTCCTTTTGTTTTTCCTGGTTTTTGTATTGTAATTAGGACTCCGCTGTTTATGTCCCAGTCTTTGTGTGTTGAGAATGTTTTGTTCATTATGTTTGCAATGCTCAGATCCAGGGAGATGGTACCGCATTTCAGCAATTCAGCGGGAATTTCATCTTCGCCTGGGGATCTGTTATTGTTTAGGCACTTTATGCTATTTCTAACTTCAGTTGTTGTGATGCGGTTGTTTAGGTCTCTAGGGTTTCCTGAGAAGGGCGATATTTGTGAGACTTGTTTGTGAAATTTCTGCTGGAAGTGGTCAGTTACAATGTCAAGGATATCGTTGGGATTTGTTGTCTGTTTGCCAAATGTATCCTGTAGTTTTGGGTTCTCGAATGGTTTTCGGTTCAGAGATTTCGTCGCTTTGAACATAGACGATGCGTTATTTTTGGACTTTTCTATGTCTTCCACTTTTTTGTCTAATTCCTCGTTTCTGTGTTTTATTGTAAGTGATCGAATTTAATGCAGTATTTTGTTTCGTTCCGTTTTCAGGTTTGAGCACGTTAAGTGGATATTGCGCTATATAAAAGCTCAATTTAATTTAATTTACCACTTCTCTGTATATCAACTTCTTTAATTCTTCTCCATGTTCCTCGTGGCCTTCCCCTTGATCTTCTGCCCTGAAGGTTCCAGTCCAATACTTTCTTTGTTATAGTGGAGTCCTACTACCTGTGTATGAATCCCGTCCCCTATCCCTGAATATAAAATCTTCTCCCCAGACTTGAGGTGTTTCTGTCCGGATTGTATCCAGTGGGTTTCGCTTACTCCAAGTATATGCAGCCTGTATCTTCTCATCTCAGTCACAACTTGAGAGCTTTTTCCTGCTTCATACATAGTGCGAACGTTCCACAACACAATTCGAAGCTTCTTGTTTGGCGAAGACGTCATCGGGTCAGCAGAGTCCTTTCGGCTTTGTCTGTTGTCCTTCATAAATTCTGTCATTCCAGAAACTCTTCGGTCGGCCAAGCTAAAAAAAAGGATTTGGTTTGTCCATCTGCGTTTCTGCAACGGCTTGAGTTTAACGGAAAGGTGTGAATGAGTACCTGGCCGTTGGCAGTGACGGGTAACATTTTGTAAGAATGGAAATATAGAACAAGAACGCCTAACAGCTAGCATTCTTCTTCTTCTTCTTCTTCTTCTTCTTCTTCTTCTTCTTCTTCTTCTTCTTCTTCTTCTTCTTCTTCTTCTCTTCCTTCTCTTCCTTCTCCTTCTCCTCCTCCTCATCCTCCTCCTTCTACTTCTTGAAAATGTAATCATGAGTTTTAACTGTTCGTAAGTCGTCAGGTATTGTGAGTATTTTATTGTAATAAGTATTCCAATGCTTTAATTCTTGTTAGTTATTCCTTTTGTATAGTTGTCTATCTTGTTCATGTCCCCTACTCATGTATCCCTAGATGTGTACATTCATACGGAAGTTGTCTATCTTGTTCATGTCCCCTACTCATGTATCCCTAGATGTGTACATTCAAACGGAAGTTGTTCTCTCCATCTGGGTTCATATTTCAACATTGTGAGCCTTGAGCATTTTATCTGGAGGTCCTTCTATCTATGTTACGGGCGGCAAGTGTCTGCTGTCTTATGACAAATTGATGTCTTTAACCCCTCTATAAAACAACCCATAACATCCAGCACTCTATAAGGTTACCCTTTTCTTTCATAATATAAATGGTGCTCCTCGAAGCTCGAAGAAATAAATAACAATGTGAAATTGAATGTAAGCTTCAATTTAATATACAAAAACAGATAAAGTGGACGTTTCTGGCTTCCCCTTTATCAACAAAACAGGATGAATGAAATACTATAGACGACTGAGATAATGGTTGTGGCGTTGTTCTTTACCCAAAACAGGACCAACCCATCATCCATAACAGGACCAGTCCCCCTATTCACCCAAAACAGAACAAGTCCCCCTATTAACCCAAAACAGGACCAACCCTTCACCCAGAACAGAACAAGTCCCCCTATTCACCCAAAACAGGACCAACCCTTCACCCAGAACAGAACAAGTCCCCCTATTCACCCAGAACAGGACCAGTCCCCCTATTAACCCAAAACAGGAACCACCCTTTCACCCAGAACAGGACCAGTCCCCCTATTCACCCCAAGGACATCAGGGAATGAAATGTCTGCTGTTTTCATCTAAAGGGCGTGTACTGCCTGCGACTAGCAACAAGAATACGCCCTTTAGGCCAGAACGGCAGCATCTTCTAAATAAACTTGGGTGAAATACTGGACTAGGAATTGTGGACGATTCGATGGCTGGGTCAAACGTTTTGAATGGGAACTGGAAGATTGTCACGGAATGTCGTGTGAATAATTAGTACAATATTAATGATAATGATACTGACGATGATGATGATGATGATGATGATGATGATGATGATGATGATGATGATGATGATGATGATGATGATGACGATGATGATGATGATGTTGATGATGATGATGACGTTGATGATGATGATGACGATGATGACGATGATGATGATGATGATGATGACGATGATGATGATAACGTTGATGATGATGATGATGACGATGATGATGATGTTGATGATGATGATGATGATGATGTTGATGATGATGATGGTGATGATGATGATGATGATGATAGTAGTAGTAGTAGTAGTAGTGTAATAAAGTCAGACAACCGGGTAGCTGATGCCGGCGAGTGCGATAGTAGAGACAACCGGGTAGTTGATGCCGGCGAGTGTGATACTGATGGAGACAACCGGGTAGTTGATGCCGGCGAGTGGTAGTAGTGGTATTAGTATTGCCAGAGTGTAGAGGCCGTGGGAGTGGATGGATTCGGTCCCGGGGTCGACTTAAGAGTTCCAGACTGTAACTGCGGCGGTGGTGCTCAAGTGAGGAAGATAGATCGAGACAAAGAAGTGACAGTTGAGTACTACTGTTAGTGATAGTAGCATGACTTCATGTGTCAGAAGTAGAAGTAGGGAGTTGATTTCATGAGCGAAGAGCACACACCACAGTCAAGTCCGGAGACACCATAGTCTACCCGAGTCCTAGCCCATCCACTCCAGGGTAGTGGAGGCGATCAAACAACAAAGGCCAGGATGTATAATGATGAATTCTTTATTCAGGAACAATGGAACAGATCATTCTTTTGTATCGTATTCAATAGGCGTGTAGCAATGAATGGAGCAATGAATGAATGAAACGAATCAATGGCAGAATAATCTCATAATTAATATTGGCCAGGGTTGCCAGATTATTTTTCAACAAAATGCCAGGGGAAGACTCAAAAAATGCCAAAACACTCAAAAAGATGCCAAAGTCTGTTGACTCCCACCCCCACTAAGAAAACTACTCACTTTTGATAGACAATTTACTATCATATCCTGGTGGCTTGCGTGTTTTCCTTTTTTTTTTTTTTTTTTTTTTTTTTTTTTTTGAATTATACTAAATTTCCTGTTGGGGTAATTTTTTACCTACTGACTACTAAGTGGAGTGCTAAACCACTACACCACGGTTGGATCTTAAGAATGAAAAAGAAATACATTAACATGAAAGGTAAATACGTAAACAGTTAAATAATTATTGACAATTACGAAAACTTACTGTTTCGTGTTTCTTATGATGTTTTTTGTTGAATCTGGTTCAAGTGCAGAGTAAAGGTGTCATTTGAAGTATAATATACAAGAAAAGAAAATGCCAAATGAAAATGCCAAATGCCAAATGATTTTTCTAATGCCAAACGGTTTTCAAAAATGCCAGATTTTTGGAATCTGGCATTTAAAATGCCAAACTGGCAACCCTGGGCAGAATCATCTAATATTAGCCATAGCAGTTAAAAATAGATTTAACGCGGACGTCAGAGAAAGCACCTACGTCACTGGTCCAGGTAAAGGGATGCATAGACTGAAGTGAGTAAACTCGATCGAGTTGTGTGCATCTTCATGATTTAAACAAATTAATGCAAATAACATAGGACATGTATGAAGGAACGAATAAGTCTAAACTAAAGAGTTATGCTACAAAATCAATCATAGTGAATTGCAGAGTTAAAGAGTAAATGTTTAGCTCGTAATAAGTAATCAAAGGCGTTAACGTTATGGCTGTATGAAATATTTAAGTAGCAATTATTAAGTGTACAGAAGAACAAAGTAGATTTATGACTCAAGGTAGGTGGCTAGAAAGCTATGATTTGCCAGAATTAGTGATATAAATTTGTAAATGATCATAGTTGTTAAAATGAAGTTATAACGATGTGAAGTGATGAAAGAAAGAAAGCACACAAAAATATAGTATCAGGCCAGAAGTCACACCCAGCCGAAGATAAAAATAGTACTACATCGAGAGACTACCTGTGTAAGGGCTTAACACACAACACACAGTGTACTATTGGTCATAGTAACACACACGAGTAAAGGAATGTTGATATCAACCACAGAGGCACACAGTCTTGCATTACTTGCATACATTTAAATAGTGATGGTAGCGACAAGTAGTAAAGAGTAATAGAGTACAAAATCAAATAACATTAGATAGAATGGTAGTAGTAGTAGTAGTAGTAGTAGTAGTAGTAGTAGTAGTAGTAGTAGTAGTAGTAGTAGTAGTAGTAGTAGTAGTAGTAGTAGTAGTAGTAGAAATAGTAGTAGTAGTAGTAGTAGTAGTAGTAGTAGTAGTAGTAGTAGTAGTAATAGTTGTTGTTGTTGTTGTTGTTGTTGTTGTAGTTGTTTTAGTAGTAGTAGTATTAGTAGTAGTAGTAGTAGTAGTAGTAGTAGTAGTAGTAGTAGTAGTAGTAGTAGTAGTCGTAATTGTTGTTGTTGTTGTTGTTGAAGTTGTCGTTGTTGTTGTTGTTGTTGTTGTTGTTGTTATTCTTAAAATTATTGTTTTAAATTATTGGTGTTGCTGTCGGTAAAGAAGTCTTAATATTTTTTCATCAAGAGTTCTCGTGTTCACAAAGTACTCGTACAAGTATCGTGGTTTGGAGTTTGAACACAACAACGTGGAACCGCGCTGTAGTCGCACCCAAAAAGAGCCGAGTTCGACTGCACTGTGAGGCCTTGAGCAAATCATCTCGATCTAGTTCACTTTGTGGCGCTGCACTGCCTTGCAATTGGATTCAATAGTCTGATGTCACATCACCCAGCAACGGCGGCCATCGAGGTTCTAAACAAAGAAAACCAGTACTTTTTATTCTTCATACTGGCTAGAACTTTCATATGTCATGTGATCAGAATGTGTAAAAATCAAAACATGATCAGATTTATAATGTTTTTTCCCTCTGGATACGCTTTTATGCTCGTCGGAGAAATATTTCATAAGGGCGTCCGCCATTGTTCCGATGGTTTAGAGCCAGTTACTAAGTTACTATGCGTCATTACGAGGGAAGTGACGTTACGACTGTTGAAGCGTATTGACACAATAAAGACATATAAGTTAATTTTCGTGTTGGGATAAATAAATGGAATTTCTTCATTTTTTTAATTTTTTTTTTTTTGAAAGAACCCCTTGTCCAATATGTCGGTCAAATAAATCACACACACACACACACGCGCGCGCGCGCGCGCACGCACACAAATTATGTAATAAACAGCGTGCTGTGACTGAGTTATTTCCTGCAGAGAGATGTGTAGATATCCTATCCGTAAACATTCATAAATGACTGAAAGGTGTCTATCGGGACTCGTGTACCGGAATTCGAACAGTTCAAAGGTGGGTTGTATTGGGATTCACTGGAACTGATGCTGTCTCCACCAACATTAATGAGCATACCGGCCGTGGTCGTCCACAAAGTGCATCAACCACAGGAAATCAACCCAAGAAATTGACGTACTTGCTCGATCGAATCGCTGGATAAAATAATCAGACATTTCACAAAGTTGTAGAATTTCATAGGGATGAGATGGATATAATATTTGTGTGGCTGGCTGAGAAAACCAGGAAAGATGCGCAAATTTCATAATTTAGTTATGTATGCATTTAGTGTAGACCACATCTTTCTGATCATTTACCACTTTAAATTTTCTTTCCATGTCTATTAGAACCCAAGTTATGATTTTTTTTTCTGAATAAAATTAGTTGCTATGGGAAACACTTTATCTTCGATTTTGGCTTATCTCTCGAATCGAAGCTCGTCGCATCAACCCGGGTTTTCTCAGCCAGCGTCAAATATCGTTCGAGAAATCATGGCTTTCAGAAAGGTATGTGCCCGTTTGATATCGAGAATGCTCCCATAAACGCATGATCACATAATTTAAAGAAGAAAGTTTTCTTGAAGTCCAGAACAACCCCCCCCCCTTCCCCCCCCCCCCCCCCCCTTTTTTTTTTTTACAGTTCTCATTTATATCCAAGTGACTTTTTCCTTTTTTTAAAGACGAAAGCAACACCCCGAGGGGGTAAATTTTGGCAGTGATAGCGAGGTTCAGACGCAGGTGACTCGGTCGTGTGTCGATGTTTAACACGTTAGTTCATCTTCGACACAGTCTGCCTGTTATTAAATCAACGGTTGATCTGAGAATTGTCAACAATGAGCTGCCAGAACGAGCAACCCTCGATTGGTCAAGAATGTCAGGATGTCGTATAAGGACGTACGATTTGGATCCACCCACCCGTCATTGGACAGAACTTTTATTATGCTAGTCGGAGTCTATAAAGGATTATATCATGTAAGCTCCATCCTCTCTTTCTATTCTGACATGGATGAAGACGACGATAGCTTATCGGATGTCACAATGAGCGGACGGAGTCAAAGCTTCTAAAAAATCCCAAACGTCGTCCCAACCGTCTTCGTGTTCTAATCGTGCCCAAACGCAACCTCTATAACACGTCGACAATTACCCATGCTCATCCCCTCTTCCCGACATTTAGGTACCTACTTATTTGAAGGTCTGATAACCCAAATTGTTATGATCCAGTGTTATGGGCTCATTGTTGTGATGGAAAATACTCTCAAACCATCGCAATATATCTCCCGTTACAACAATGTTAAAACGTGCCCGAAACGGTATCCGGGTATCAGACCTGCAAAAATGTTCACGTCTGCTCTTCCCATTTAACCCCCCCCCCCCCCCCCCCCCCCCCCCCCCCACCACACACACACACACACAAACACACACTTTTAACCTCCCATGAAGAAGTGATAGGTAAAAGAACCGTTTACTCATCGGTTGAACTTTTTATATTTGGTAGCGAGATGTTATATATAACTTTTATTCTTTCATTGTTCATTCTGATTATCCCAAAACAATACATAATTAGTGGCCAATTTCTATTTATTTATTTATTTATTTATTTGCGATCCTTCTCCCGTGTTTGTCACAAGTTGGTGCATCGATTTGGGTCACTCAGTCGTTGGAATGTTTTCAACCAATGAAATACGGGATGAAATTTTGTGCGTTCTTCCGATCTGAAAGATGGCGTAAATCGTCGAAAATACATCCCAAGACAATATCATCGACGATTTACGCGTCAGATCGACATAAAATCAGACTTATAATCTTTTTCAATCTGTTTTAAGTATAATAATGACATCTATTCATTTCGCAGTCCAACCACTACCAGACAACGATGACCAACTGATTGAAAAGTAAGCTTTGTACTTCATGTTCTTGAAGTTGAAGGGACCTCACTATTTTTTCATGATATCGATGTCTGGTTCGGATGGCAACAACCAACGTTGTCTTGTTCGTCGTCGTCACTGTTGTTGTTTTTTTTTGTTTTTTTTTTTTTGTTTTTTGGTGTATTTATTATAGGTGTTGAGAGAGTATCCCAAAGTTGACAATTCAGTACAGCAATAAGAATTTATTTCCGATCGAGCCCAAATCGTTTTGTTGACCGTTGTCACTGTCGTCCTTCCTTTGAGTTTGACTCGCTCGCTGGAGTGCTGGATGGAGTATGATTTATGATGAGTTTATGAGGACGAGGACTGACGTTTCAAGTATGTTGAACGTCAAATTTTAAGAAATCTACCCGGCTGAGAGAGAGAGAGAGAGATACCCAACTAAGATAGTAAAGAATAGGAATAGGAATGAAGGTACTTTTGACTTTGAGAGTCTTGGGCTTGGGATATGACAGTCAGTCACAAGTGTATGATATTTTCTATATACTTTTGCTGTGACTGTTGCCTGCCACTGTCTGGCAATAACGAACGATTGTTGCCAGACACCTGTCGGGCAATAATAGACACTTTTTTAAAACGCTGTGATTATCCCCAGACGCCTGTCTGGGGATAATAAAAATTTGTTATCCCCAGACACCTGTCTGGGGATAACGAATTTTCATTATCCCCAGACGCATATTTGAAACTCCGCTCTTTTAAACAATTATCCACATTCCAGAATATGGAATGTTTCCAGATGCACATAGAAATAAGGAAAGTTAATAAAATATCTATAAAAACATAAAATGAACCAACATTAAAATCAGTTGTTACTACATATACACAATATGCGTCGACTTCGAAGTGGGTGTCATGGCTGAATGGTTTAGTCGTCTGCCCTGGAAGTTTGACCATAATCGACGTTGTGGGTTCGAATCCTGGTAACGACACTTTTTTTTTTTTTTTTAAATTCCGTCTTCTTTTTACAGAACGTTGAAAGGGATAAATGTCCCATCCATCCTTCCCCCACCTCTTTTTTTTTATTATTAAACGACTGGGTCGAATCTGTGCAGCTAAAAGGAGTAAAATGAAAGGTGGCCTTACCCACTGAGCTGCCTATCCACACCGCTATCGGAATATTTTAAATTCATATATGAGCTAAACATATTTCCACCATTTTTGCTTCCTTATTTTGGTAGTTATTTTCATCTCTGATTCGAATAAAAATATGTTGTTGGATCTAGTTTTGTGGACGTGTGATACTAAATTGTATTGTCTTGTGCGTAGCAGACAGGAAAATAACAGGTGTGGGTTTTGTTTGGGCTTTGGGGCGAACAACACCATGGCCTAGGAATTCGTCCGCGACATAAAAATTATTCCCGGTCGTCCCCAAAATTGTGGCCAGAATGAGCCAATTATAGAAACAAGAGATGATTAATAAAGTTAACAGTATGTTGGTAATGAAAATTTAAATGGTTGGTGGACTATGAACAGATTTGATGATTAACAACTTTCTTCCTGGTTGAAAATAAAAAGTCTAATTGCCAGTTTGACGTTTTCAAATCAAAGTTACAAAAGAAATTTCATTGATCCATTTGCTTTAAAATATTTTTTTTAAAAAGAGCTGGATTTGACATTTGATCACTATTTACTTTCATCTTGTGTTAAATATCACTTGATATATTAACTGTTTTGGGACACAACCACTAGTATTTTTTCCAGAATATTTGGTATTTTTCACGCCTAGTTTGGCATTTTGCATAAAATCTTTCTGCCCACTTGCTACATGCGTCTGGGGATAGTATCCTCAGACAGGTGTCTGGGGATAACAAAAATTGGTTATCCCCAGACACCTGTCTGGGGATAACGAATTTTTATTATCCCCAGACAGGCGTCTGGGGATAACGAATTTTTATTATCCCCAGACAGGCGTCTGGGAATAATGACAGCCTTTTTAAAAACTCCGCTCTTTTAATTTTAACATTTCTCCACATTCCAGAATATTGAAATGCACATAGAATTAAGTAAAGTTGATAAAATATCAATAAAAGTAAAAGCATAAAATTAACTCACAATTAATCTGTCGATGGATAGTAGTAATTGTAGGTTACTATATATTTATATACACAATATGCGTCGACATTTGTGTGGGTGTCATAGCCGAATGATTAAATCATCTGCCTTAGAAGTAGGCTTGTCGGAATCGACGCTGTGTTTTTTAATCTTGGTTCCGCCCAAAAAATTTTTTGGCTTCTTTCTACAGAGCGTTTTAACCTTCTAGTGTTCAGATTATTTTTGGAGGAGTAGATATGAGTTCCCATGTCAATCATGTAGACATCCTTTGATGATATACGCTTACCCTTTGATATCTGCAGTCGCATTTTCGTTTTCTACCGTCACCTAAATAGAGAAATAAATAAATAGAACTACATTCTTCTTCTGTAGAAGGTTGAAAATTTTAACCCTATGCCCTTTCACTTCCAATCCTGGCTTTTTATTGTTATATGGTCATGATATTTTTAGGTGATTGTTAGAACTATTTTTATCAACCAATGAGCTTCCAAATTTTGTGGCATTTTAAATCGCCCCATTATATCTCACGTTCGCGAAATAAACAAATCTCCAGCCATCATCAATAACCCTAAAATTGTGGTCAGGATGAACAAATTATAGAAACTAGTAGTAGTGTCGTATGGTCTTCACACCTCCAAGTGTGACTCATTCAGCCATTTGATGTAGTCGTCATCAGCTTTGTGGATAGCAGGATAGCCGCCCTCTATGGATGTTGATGGACAGTGAAGTACCACATGATCGATGTCCTGATTTGGAGCATTACAGGCTTGGCATGTTGGTGTTGTTATATAGCCCCATTTGTGGAGATTAGATGCTGTTCTACCGTGTTTAGATCGTAGTCTGTTACAGGAGGACCACTGTTTTCTGTTTAGTGTGTAGAAACCTGGGAGTGGTGTTGCTGTAGGGTCTTCGATTAGATCACTGTTTTTTTGAATCGGTTCATAGCCCACCAACCATTAAAATTTTCACTACCTACCTACCTGTTAACTTTATTGATCTTTAGTTTCTATAATCACTCCAAAAAACAGTGATTATAGAAACTAAAGATCAATAAAGTTAACAGGTAGGTAGGTAGTGAAAATTTTAATGGTTGGTGGGCTATGAACCGATTCGCTGATTAACAAGTTTCTTGCTGGTTGACAATTAAAAGGCGGAACTACCAGTTTGACGGTTTCAGTTCAAATTGTCAAAAACTTACGGTTCATTGATCCATTTGGTTTTTAAACAAAAAAAGAAAGCTGGATTTGGCATTTGAGCACTATTTACTTTCATCTTGTGTTAAATATCACTTGATATTAACTGATTTGGGACACAAATTACCACTGGCATATTTTTCAGATTATTTGGTATTTTCCATGCTTAGTTTAGCATTTTGCCTGGCAATAATCAAAAGCCTGGCCTTTTCGTTATTGCCAGACAGGTGTCTTTAATTTAGTTTCAAAGCATAATAATTTGATAATACACCGTTTTGGCGTAGAGTTGGCAGCTCTGGGTTACGAAGTCTTGAGTTTTCTTTGACTAGAAATCCAAATAAAATAAATATGAACATTTCAGGCATGACCACAGATTTACTGTGCTCCGTGCTCAATGCATTTCGCAATGTTTCATTTATATAATTTTAAAATTTCCCCATCAGGCCATATTAAACCATATATCCATATTTAATCCATCTCTTGCAGTAGCAATTGCCTGTTAGACGTCCTTTTGGTATTGACTCTTATGTGAGATGGAAATGAGTGAAATTGCCAGTGATTGAACCTTCAAAATGAAAAGGCTAAAAATGTTTCTTTTCAAAATTAGTTTATTTACAAATATAACAATCTGGTAATAATTTATTTCATTCAATAAAAAAGTCATTTGAAAACTCCATTCAAACTGCCTTGTACACAGTCCCTGGTGACCTCATCCATTCAAACTGCCTTGTACACAGTCCCTGGTGACCTCATAAACTTTGTCATTTGACAGTTATAGTTCATATAATATAGTAATGGACGTCACTCAGCTCTTTGGTTATTGTTTTTAGACAGACATGTTAATGATTAGTTCTCACTAAATTCTCTCAATCAGACTATAAACGCTTAAGATAAAGCATATTTTTATGTTTTGGTACTTTCTCTCCGGCTGTTAGTTTACTCAACGCATAGCATCAACAGTAGTTTATTATTTCAGATATGAAACAGCTTTGACGATAATGTCCCTGTCACAAATTATTTAGCGTAGTTAATAAATGTATTTATATAGTTTGTTATTCTTGGATCTGGTCTGTGCTTTGTCCGATGTGAGACAACAGACGTATTCTTTTGAAACTCTTATCTGTCAGAGTAGATAGGAATCTTCTACAACAATAGTATTGCCTGGTTTCTATCGACTTGACTTTGTGACAGCCATCTTACATGGATTTACATGTCCATATCGTTATAGCTCCACTCAACTCTGGTGTTCTGGGTGGGGTTCCTGACCTCCCATAGCGGGCAGGGAGGTACATACTGTGTCTTCTATCCCCTTATATCTGTTTTCCAGCATGCTTTCTGTCTTTGTCTTGGAATGAGATTACTTGGTTTTGTCCTGGCCTTGGCCGGAGTCCTAAATGGGAGGGAAACAGTCAAATGCATAGTTATTGTTTTGGGAGATGATAGTTTTTTCCTTGTAAATCATCTCTCTGAAATGTTTTATTAAATTTGTTATTTTGAATGTATAATGTAAGCATTTGAGTGTATTCCTCTTTGTTGGGTTTTGTGCTTGTGTCCGGATAAGACTTATAGGTGATCTCAAACTAAGTACATTGGTGGTATGCTCTTGGAATCTACATCTGATCCCTATTTGTTCCCTGTACCCCTATGTCTTACTTTTTCTTTGGGTGCTTTAATTGTGATTCTATAACTTTTTACTATCCCATTTTCTTCCTTTTTACTGGTGCTTATATAACCTAAATACTAGAAGTGTTGCAAGCGCCGTAAAACCCTTAAAAACAAAACAAACTCTGGTGTTTTTTGTTATATTTTTAAGGGTTTTAATGCGATTGCGACACATTAAGGTCGTATCTCTCATCTTTAGACAATTGACACAAATTGTAGTTAGGACAGATGGGTGGCTGACCTGAAATTGGCTGATTTCATCATGCCATGTAAATCCTTCAGGGACAGATTGTTCATTCACATTGTCCCTTTCACTTTCTTGGGCTTTCTCTTTTCCTGGCTATGTCACTCTGACAGGCTTTATTTGTTTTTGCGAGTTTAAAACCGTATCATTTTTTTTCCCCTTTCCTTCAGATTGAGGGAGGTGGCAGAAAAGTTTAGTCGTCATGGATTCACGGCACCTCCTGCTCTCTCTGCCTTGAGGAATGTCACAGTGACCCAGTGTGCTGTCGGACCGACACACATCGCTCTCTTGCTGGAGGTAAGGAAGAACATCTTACTTACTTTATTTTGGCTATGTGGTCTTTTGGTATGACACTTTCTTTCAGATCGGAAGGTCCTGGGTTCCAGCCTTGCTCTGCACATAGTTGAGTCCTTGGTAAGGCTCTTTACTCACATTCTCTGACTGTACTCAGGTGTAAAAGGAGTACCTGGCCGTTGATAGCGTTGTCTCTGGCCGAAAAAAATTGTAATTTCGCCTCATGGACGTCGTCCTGTTCTACATGTTGTTGTTGGTCAGGGACCCTTTGTAAAGTGCTTTGAACACATTTAGTGTGGTATATATTTTTAAAAAGTATTTTGTTGTTGTGGTCACCCATTGAGATTATACCATATTTATACACATGAGAATCAAACCAATATTCACTATCCTTATCTTTGCTTAGGCCACAAGTACTAGCGTTGATGACTAGGCATTGGCATGTTAGAAAAATCATGTTTTAATATTTGATTTAGGGTCTGTTTCCCAGTGGGGACTGCATTACCACAGTAGTGACATCCATCACCACCACTTTTCTACATTTATTTGAAATTCAGTGTCAGATTTATTTTTGTCTTATTTACATTGTGAAAACTTCCTCATATTTTTGGTATTTTAAATCAGAAGATCATTTTCTTCTTTTTGGAAACAACTCGTGTTTGTGTCTGCCTGCAATGCAGCGATATTTCATCAGTGTGTCGATGACGACTGACACAAATACCTTTTGATTGTTCTTTCAGGATGGCACAGTGTGTAGAGTGCCATACCATGTGGCGGCAGACAAACTTGACCTTCAGAAAACAGAGACGAAACCGTGAGTATTTGACGACATCAACTTGATCACATTATTTTGCTTAACTCTTTCCTTACCAACCAAAATTTAAAGAAATTTTTATTGTTGTAAATATTAGAATTTATCACTGTTGTAGAGCTCATTTTGCTATTAATTATATATGTTGGTTGGGTGTGAACTTTTGGGGAAATTCTGAAAATGGTTTGTGAGGGGAGAGAGACTGAAAACCTTTTGTCCATCTCTGGACCAATATTTATGGTGCGATGCCAAATCTTTTGTTTTCTTGTTTTTTTTTCTGATTTTTTTTATTCAGGGAAGGAAGGCGGTAAGAGAAGTGGTTTGGCTTTCTCATTGAAAAACTTGACATGGTTTGTTTTTGGGGAGATGGGATGCTCAATTCATTTTAATTTATAAAAAAAATATAAATACACAAAAACCATTTGGCATTCCTGATAATGTTTGTGCCCCGTCCCCATCATCAGTCATTCACTTCTATTTCATTCATTGTCAGGAAACCGATGAAGCTAGAGAGGGCAGACAGGACGGCGTCTTCAACAAGGACTGGATCTGTGGTGATGGAGAGTCCCATCGTGTTGGTCACAGACGCTCTCGGCTCAGCCACGGCACAGTCAGCAAGGTTGGTGTCATTGGCTCTTGAAATGAGTCCTGTACACAAATGAACAAAACAGCTTTTAAAGAAGAACAAAATATCAAACACGCAACAATTTGAGTTCAAAAATAACATGAACAGTTAAAATGTTAGTCCTATTTATCTTTCTTTTACAGGAGCTGAAATGACCTAAATATGTCGTAAGGGCTGTGAAACTCTTAGAAACAAAAAAAAACAAACAAAAAACAAGCTTGAGCTCGTAACAGTTCATGGGAAAATAACATTGTCAGAGATAACAGGGGATTTATGAGTTTGAAATTTGATACTATAGGTTCTGCAAGTTGGCTTTTTAAATTTGTATAATATATATATATATATATATAATATAATATATATATATATATATATATATATATATATATATATATATATATATATATATATATATATAATATATATATATATATATATTATTTTGCTGTTGTTTTTTCAGTCGATGGTCTACTGTTAATGCTTCATCTAGTCCTACCACAGTCACCAGGGGTGGAGGGGCAGCTGCTGCAGCCGGTGTTAATGCAGCTGCAGGTGGGGCTGGACTGGTGGCCGGTGGGGCCACAGGGGGTGGTGCTGCCACCAATAACAACCAGCCTCCTAGCTTTGGCCGTGTACAGAGAGCCGTCCATGTCAGTCGTGGAGGCAGGAGGTCAGGGGTCATCGTTGGAGGTCGACCTCTTGTACCAGCTTCTGTGGTTCCCGAGGATCTCATTAGTCAGGTAGGTGTCTTAGTTTTTATACGCGTCTGATACAGAATAATTGGGTTGTAATCCTTGTTTACTGTGTGGACCTTAATGGATACAATGTACTCACATGGTTCTCTCATGTCTCTGTGGTCCTCTAGTGGTATGACACTCATCTATAGAGCTTCCTGCTGTTCCTTGTTAGTTACAGTGAATGACGTCATCAGTCGGATTGCGAGAAGGTTTGAACTGAGATATTGCCATGTTTAGTTAGGTCAATTTTGATCAAAATTGAGTTATTGTCATAAATGATTAAATCAAACCTTTTGTACATCTTCAGGAAATATCAAAGCTTAATTTCACTTCTGAATATTTTTTACAGCTCATCAAGTTTAAAAAGTATGAAATTTGAGAAAAGTTGCTGAATACCTTTCCCATACATCTGACCATAGCTTCATGAAAAATCACTCGATTTAGTTCAAATAAAGATTAAAATGCTCTGGGGTGCATATTCTTTCAGAAAATGTAAAAATATGCAAATCCAAAATTTTCACCTTCCAACTGATTATGTCGTGCACTGACAGATTTTTTGGAATCATTCTACAACACATCCACTCATTTCACAATAACACACAAATTCAGTCAAGCTACGGCTATGAAGGGGGCAGCGTGCCTCAGCGGTACGGCCTTTGCTTCGTACCCAAAAGGAACTGATTTCGTCACTCACCTCTGCACTGTGTGGCCTTGAGCAAGTCACCTCGCCCTCGCTCAATTTGCGGTGCTGCACTGTGGCTGACGCCTGGGTTATTCCAGTCTTCCCTTGGAATAGACCCTAGGGACAACTTTCCCTATGGGATGAATAAAGGGATTTTATTTTATTTTATTTATTACCAATATTAGCTTCGTGGTGATTTTGTGAGAAATGGGACAAAAATTTGATTACGAAATAAAATCCATTTTATATCTCTTTATATTGATCTGTTTGTTGATATGAATGTAAACATTTAATCTTTGATCGTTTGTTTGTTTCAGTGTCAGGTGGTGCTCCAGGGGAAATCCAGAAATCTCATCATCCGAGAACTTCAGAGAACAGTAAGTCCATACACCACGTGACCCGTCTTTGTCGTTTTTTCGATTGTTGGATTTTGTTGCTGTTGCTATTGGTTCTTGGTTGTATATTTTTACATTTTTGTGCATTTGCATACATATACGAGGGCTCTTTCAGAAATAACCGAAAAATTCCCATTGCTCAGCAACCAGTGGAGATTTTTTAATTCTGTAAACGACATAATATTCCTTATTTCCTGACGGATATTCCCAGAAATTATGAAGTGCATAATTTTGCACAATGAATTTCTAGACGATTTTAAAGATGGCGGCCCACCTTGAAACTTGGTCAAAGGAGGAAATCAGAGCTGTCATACGTTTTTTGAACGCCAAAAGTCTGAATCCTACCGAAATTCATAAAGAACTTCAGAGTGCATATGGTGAGCATGTTATAAGCCGTACACAAGTCTATCACTGGTGTAATTTGTTTGAAGCCGGCCATTCCGACTTGACAGACAGGGAAGGGAGAGGGCGTTCGATAACTGCGACGTCAGAAGACAATGTGAAGCGAGTTGATGAGCTTACTCGTCAAGACAGGAGGTTGAAACTTCATGAAATCGCAAGCAGTCTTGAAATTTCGGAAACTTCTGCCCATAGAATTGTATTTGATGAACTTGGCTACAGAAAAGTCAGCGCAAGATGGGTTCCTAAGCAATTGACAGACAATCATAAAGAACAAAGATTGGACATCTGCAGGGAACTTTTGAGAAGAAGCAAGAGCTCACTCAGGGTTCACTGGCATACTGCCAACGCCGGCGGAGACTTTCTAGGGTACGATGTGACTTTTCTTGACAGCATAGTCACCCACCGGTGATGAGACTTGATTGCACCATTGCACCCCAGAAACAAAGCAAGATTCGATGACATGGAAACATCCATCCTCACCTGTCGCGAAGAAATTCAAAGTCATGCGGTCAGCAAAGAAAATAATGGGAACTGTTTTCTGGGACAGTCGTGGTGTTATTCTGTTCGAAACCTTACAACCTGGAGAAACAATCAATGCTGCCAAACTCTTGACAAGCTTAGGGGGGCCATTCGCAGAAAGCGCCCAGGGCAGTTGACCAACGGGATCATTTTGCAACACGACAATGCTACACCCCACACAGCAGGAGTGACGCAAGGTTGGTTAGAGAAATATGGATGGGAGATTTTGCCACACCCACCACACAGTCCAGAACTCGCATCATCTGATTATCACCCCTTTGGGCCACTGAAACGTGAGCTGGCAGGAAAGTGCTTTGATGTCGATGAAGAGCTTGTTGACCATGTGCGGAAATGGCTACAAAACCTTGACGGAAATTTCTTCCGAGAGGGTATCTATTCCATGGTGCGGCGTTGGCAGAAGTGTGTCGACAGACTTGGCTGTTACGTAGAGAAATGAAGGACGAGTCAAGGTATGAACACGTGCAAGAATTTTGTTGATAGCATAAAAAACGTGGATTTTACAGGCATTTTTCGGTTAATTATGAAAGAGCCCTCGTATGTATACATAAATTCTCAACTTTGTGTTCATACATTTTTATGCATGCCACGTCTGTAAATGAATGTCCATTTTTTTGTATGAATAAAGTATATTAATATTATTATTATTATTGGCTGAAAACCTTGGATTGAGAGAAAAGAAGAAATTGAGAATTAGTTCATCATTTCTATCATCATCATCATCATCATCATCATCATCATCATCATCATCATCATCATCATCATCATCATCATCATCATCTAGTTGGACCAAATGTAAAAGTCAAAATGGGGGGGAAAAGCCTCTGTGTTTGAATAGAATACAACAATATAGGAGGGAGTTGTGTTATCATTTAGATACCAAACACGGACCGTTTTGGGCTCAAACCCCTTCTTCAGCCAACAGCAAAAAACCCAATAAAAATATAAATGCATTACTTTAAAAAAAGACAGTTTGACGATCTGTATTTTTGTTATTGTATTTGAGTTGCCAGACAGGTGATTGACATAAAAATTGCAGGTTTTTTCTATCTATTACTGTTAGGGGAAAATATGAGAAAAGTAGCATAAATATTCGGGGAAAGTGTGGAAAAATTAGCATAAATATTGGAGGAAAATATGATAAAATTAGCATAATATTTGGGGAAAATGTGAGAAAATTAGCATAAATATTGAGGGAAAATATAAGAAAATTAGCATAAATATTGGGGGAAAATATGAAATTGGCAAGTCTGTTCTTCGGTGCAAAATGTTAGATGTGTACTTCGAATCAGAGCTTTACTAAGATGGAAAATTCTTACAATGGAGGATTGCGGTCAATGAATTATTGTTTGAAATGGAAAGGTTGTCAGCTGACTGGTCAATGAATTATTGTTTGAAATGGAAAGGTTGTCAGCTGACTGGTCAATGAATTATTGTTTGAAATGGAAAGGTTGTCAGCTGACTGGTCAATGAATTATTGTTTGAAATGGAAAGGTTGTCAGCTGACTGGTCAATGAATTATTGTTTGAAATGGAAAGGTTGTCAGCTGACTGGTCAATGAATTATTGTTTGAAATGGAAAGGTTGTCAGCTGACTGGTCAATGAATTATTGTTTGAAATGGAAAGGTTGTCAGCTGACTGGTCAATGAATTATTGTTTGAAATGGAAAGGTTGTCAGCTGACTGGTCAATGAATTATTGTTTGAAATGGAAAGGTTGTCAGCTGACTGGTCAATGAATTATTGTTTGAAATGGAAAGGTTGTCAGCTGACTGGTCAATGAATTATTGTTTGAAATGGAAAGGTTGTCAGCTGACTGGTCAATGAATTATTGTTTGAAATGGAAAGGTTGTCAGCTGACTGGTCAATGAATTATTGTTTGAAATGGAAAGGTTGTCAGCTGACTGGTCAATGAATTATTGTTTGAAATGGAAAGGTTGTCAGCTGACTGGTCAATGAATTATTGTTTGAAATGGAAAGGTTGTCAGCTGACTGGTCAATGAATTATTGTTTGAAATGGAAAGGTTGTCAGCTGACTGGTCAATGAATTATTGTTTGAAATGGAAAGGTTGTCAGCTGACTGGTCAATGAATTATTGTTTGAAATGGAAAGGTTGTCAGCTGACTGGTCAATGAATTATTGTTTGAAATGGAAAGGTTGTCAGCTGACTGGTCAATGAATTATTGTTTGAAATGGAAAGGTTGTCAGCTGACTGGTCAATGAATTATTGTTTGAAATGGAAAGGTTGTCAGCTGACTGGTCAATGAATTATTGTTTGAAATGGAAAGGTTGTCAGCTGACTGGTCAATGAATTATTGTTTGAAATGGAAAGGTTGTCAGCTGACTGGTCAATGAATTATTGTTTGAAATGGAAAGGTTGTCAGCTGACTGGTCAATGAATTATTGTTTGAAATGGAAAGGTTGTCAGCTGACTGGTCAATGAATTATTGTTTGAAATGGAAAGGTTGTCAGCTGACTGGTCAATGAATTATTGTTTGAAATGGAAAGGTTGTCAGCTGACTGGGGTTTTCTCATTTCATTTGTGAGAGTGTAGCAAATGACAACGATGTGTAAATGTGTGTGAAGCAATGCCAGTCAAAGCAGAAATGAAATACAGCGTGTCCCAACTGGGATCAAACCTGAGCCTTCCAGTGAATGTCATTGGAGTTGTTAGCTCACGATGTCCAACTGTCCCAATCCTGCTGACTGTTAGGACAAATTGGTAGAATGACGGACTTTTGGCTCCAATGTCATGAGCATCTCAAAGTCATTCAAACTGATTCAAAATGCCCATTCATGTCAGACTACAGACTTTTGGCTCCAATGTCATGAGCATCTCAAAGTCATTCAAACTGATTCAAAA
This sequence comes from Berghia stephanieae, assembly GCF_034508935.2. Classification (NCBI taxonomy): domain Eukaryota; kingdom Metazoa; phylum Mollusca; class Gastropoda; order Nudibranchia; family Aeolidiidae; genus Berghia; species Berghia stephanieae. The sequence continues at coordinate 43,811,115 of NC_088370.1, read as the reverse complement.
TGCCCATTCATGTCAGACTACAGATTTTTGGCTCCAATGTCATGAGCATCTCAAAGTCATTCAAACTGATTCAAAATGCCCATTCATGTCAGACTACAGATTTTTGGCTCCAATGTCATGAGCATCTCAAAGTCATTCAAACTGATTCAAAATGCCCATTCATGTCAGACTACAGATTTTTTGGCTCCAATGTCATGAGCATCTCAAAGTCATTCAAACTGATTCAAAATGCCCATTCATGTCAGACTACAGATTTTGAGCGTTTTGAAGTGTTATTTAATCCTTGTTGAGAGTGAATTGTTGATTTTTAAAATTAACTACAGCAACTGTATAATTTTTATCTCCTAAAAACTACGAATTTTTACATTTTCAAGTTGGCAGGTCTGCCAAACCAGGACTCCCCATTTGGCAACCTGAGGAAATTTTTATGTATGTGGAAATGACTGTTGCCTGTCTGAGGATTATACTTTATTGTTTTGACTACAAACAAGAAGACAAATCTCTCAATGCCATACTGTAGTAAAAATGAGTCTCAATCATAAAAAATTGTCCTCCTTTTCACTTTTTGTCACCATCAATTGTTGTAAGCTTGATCTGAGAAAATTCTTTGATATTCTTTCACAAAAAAATTTTCTTTTTCTTTTTTTTCACCTCAGAATCTTGATGTAAACATGGCGGTGAATAACCTCTTGAGTCGAGATGACGAAGGCGAAGGCGATGACGACGACAGCCAGGACTCGTACGTGCCAGACGATCTCATTTCCTTGTTGGATTCCGGTGTTCATGAACATCCGTCTGTCATCATCGACGCTGATGTCATGTTTGGCGAGGACGTGTTTGGCTACTCTTCCCTTAGAAATAGGGGATCTGGTACCAGGTCTAGACTGGGTAGGCAACACACATACACTTCTCAATCTTTACACACTTTACAATCTTTACACACTTTACAATCTTTCTCAATCGATACTAGCGGGTGGTTGGATGGGAGCATCACCCTTGAATCATATACCTATGATGTTCGCATGGGTGTACGATCCGATAGTGATGTCGTTGGATGGGAGCATCACCCTTGAATCATATACCTATGATGTTCGCATGGGTGTACGATCCGATAGTGATGTCGTTTCTTCTTCTCTTTACTAGCCTATCCTGCTTCTTTGGTTTGTGATTGTATTTTTGACAGGGGATATTTTTTTTCTCTGTAAATCTTCTGCCTGTTTGTTCTTGGTTATTTATAATTTAGCTTATGATATCTTTAGGTTATGATTTTGATTTACATTTGTACTATTTTTGTTAGATTGCTTGTTTTTTTGTTTCAGCGGTCTCTCATATAACCTCCATTGTGTTGGAAGAGACCTAAAGCAACAAACAAACAAACAAATCAATCGATACTAAAACAGATTGTTGCTCTCTTATTCCAAGACGCCATTGTTATGGATTGTCAGTTCTAGTTTCCATTTGTAATGTCACGTTGTCCCCAAGTGTAGATTATTGTCATTCTTAGTGTGTGTTCATTTGAAAACTAGACTTGAAAGTTGGAGAGAAAAGAAAAATTCACACACAGACCTGACTACTGTTATGAAAAATTTGTAGAATGACGACATTTTAGCTCCAGTTTCACAACTTGATGAGCATCTCAAAGTCATGAAAACTTGTTGAAAATGAACGTTGTGGCCAGGGTACATGAAATGTTATGGAATCCTCGTCGGGTTAAATTGTTGATTTTGAAAGTTAACTAAAACGACTGCAATTATTATCTCTGTCATACACATAGGACAAGATGCATAGCCTTGCAGGTGTTGCACAAAATTGTTTGGATGCGTAGAAAGTGACACCAAGCCGCTAGAAACTGTGGATTGTAAAAAGTAATAACAAAAATGAATAAAACAGCTTAGAAAAAGAACAAAATACCCAACATGGAATGTTTCGGCTCAAAACCCTTTTTCGGTTAAACCCAAACACAATAAAGACACGAGTACATGACTTAAAAACCAGATGGAATGGTAGAAACATTCAGCACATCCTTTCTGTAGTGATAAGATCTTGGAATGGAAAAAGAAAAAAAAAACCTTCTAAGATCCCCTGACTGACCTATTTTAGGCCATATTGTTAGTTCAAGATCAAAGTCAAAGCACCATTTTCTTTTTCATTTTTATTTTGGCCTTTTTCACCTTGTTGATTAATAAAATGAAATCCCCCCTCCCCTCTCCCCTTCCCCGTAACTGACTTCTTTTCCTTTTGATCTCAGTTTGATGGGGAAAGGTTTCATTCTCAATGCCTTTCCCTCCCCGTGCTATTTTTTAAATTATAATTTATTTTTGGAATGAAAGATTAAATTGCTGTTTATATAAGTCATGCTATTTGGTAATAAGATGGATTTCCACTTCAATCCTATCGTGTCTGTCATCATCCCATTTCCACTTCAATCTTATCGTGTCTGTCATCAGCCCATTTCCACTTCAATCCTATCGTGTCTGTCATCAGCCCATTTCCACTTCAATCCTGTCGTGTCTGTCATCAACCCATTTCCACTTCAATCCTAGAGTGTCTGTCATCAGCCCATTTCCACTTCAATCCTATTGTGTCTGTCATCAGCCCATTTCCACTTCAATCCTATCGTGTCTGTCATCAGCCCATTTCCACTTCAATCCTGTCGTGTCTGTCATCAACCCATTTCCACTTCAATCCTAGAGTGTCTGTCATCAGCCCATTTCCACTTCAATCCTATCGTGTCTGTCATCAGCCCATTTCCACTTCAATCCTATCGTGTCTGTCATCAGCCCATTTCCACTTCAATCCTAGAGTGTCTGTCATCAGCCCATTTCCACTTCAATCCTATCGTGTCTGTCATCAGCCCATTTCCACTTCAATCCTATCGTGTCTGTCATCAGCCCTAGATCAACTAGTCTGTACACATTTGAGTTTGAGTGGATCCATTTAGAGTCAGATTCTATGCTTAGGTCTGATTGTGTTCGACTTTTCACAAAGGTCACTGGCTATGGCTTCTATTCACTCTATCCGTTTTCTAATTTGCTTTCTGTCTGTGGAATGAAAATATTTTGTTTTCTATTGGCCCTGGTTGGAATCCTTGGCTGGGAGGGAAACAGTCAAATGTATAGTTAAGTTTTGGCAGATGATAATGATATTATATGTTCCCTCTGTTATGTACTGTTTTGTTTTGAATATACTATATTGGTTTTTAAGCTTTTTTAAGTGTATTTCTCTTAGTGGGATCCTGTGCTTGTGTCTGGATGAGACTATTTTTTGGGTGATTTCAAACTGAGTACACTGATAGTGTGCTCTTGGAATCTACATCTGTTCCATAATTGAACAATTCTTCTTTATTGTACTTTTTCTTGTGTGCTTTCAATTGCAAATCTAGATTTTTTCCTAACCCATTTTCTTCCATTTTACCAGCACTGTAAAACCCTTTAAAACAAACAAATAACTCTGAATGAATCAGTCCTCTATGGTCTGTAGTTTCCCACAAATTCGGAATCCAAATAACATCTTTTCTGCTTCCCTTTTTCTGTCCTTGGTAGACCTTGAATTGTCTGTGGCACCCTTAAGCTTTTTTCTGTCATTGGTAGGCCTTGAATTGTCTGTGGCACCCTTAAGCTTTTTTCTGTCCTTGGTAGGCCTTGAATTGTCTGTGGCACCCTTAAGCTTTTTTCTGTCATTGGTAGCCCTTGAATTGTCTATGGCACCCTCAAGCTTTTTTCTGTCTTTGGTAGGCCTTGAATTGTCTGTGGCACCCTTAAGCTTTTTTCTGTCATTGGCAGACCTTGAATTGTCTGTGGCACCCTATAGCTTTTGTCTGTCATTGGTAGACCTTGAATTGTCTGTGGCACCCTATAGCTTTTGTCTCTCATTGGTAGACCTTGAATTGTCTGTGGCACCCTATAGCTTTTTTTTCTGTCATTGGTAGGTCTTGAATTGTCTGTGGCACCCTATAGCTTTTGTCTGTCATTGGTAGGTCTTGAATTGTCTGTGGCACCCTATAGCTTTTTTTCTGTCATTGGTAGGTCTTGAATTGTCTGTGGCACCCTATAGCTTTTGTCTGTCTTGGTAGGTCTTGAATTGTCTGTGGCACCCTATAGCTTTTTTTTCTGTCATTGATAGACCTTGAATTGTCTGTGGCACCCTATAGCTTTTGTCTGTCATTGGTAGACCTTGAATTGTCTGTGGCACCCTATAGCTTTTGTCTGTCATTGGTAGGTCTTGAATTGTCTGTGGCACCCTATAGCTTTTTTTTCTGTCATTGGTAGACCTTGAATTGTCTGTGGCACCCTATAGCTTTTGTCTGTCATTGGTAGGCCTTGAATTGTCTGTGGCACCCTATAGCTTTTTTTTCTGTCATTGGTAGACCTTGAATTGTCTGTGGCACCCTATAGCTTTTGTCTGTCATTGGTAGGCCTTGAATTGTCTGTGGCACCCTTAAGCTTTTCAAACCAGACAGATTAGATTGTATTTGTGGTGGATTTCCATTTTAAATGTTTGATGGTTTATCTGTGAGAGCGTCATCCCCCAAAACTCTAACAATAAAGAAGAAGTGCTTTTGACTCTGTCAGGTGACCGAGAACGGGAGCTGGACAGAGATCGAGACTCCATATTCCGAATCCAACAAAGACGCCGTCTGGAGACATCACTACGTGACGACACCCTGAAGATGGAGAGGGACAAAGCAGAATCGGCATCTTCTGACAGCAGCAAGAAGGGAAACCAGCCGGCCCCGAGTCCCATCACCATTGGAGAAGAGTTGAGGTTTTGGGTAGAAAAGGTGAGTCATCTGTTGATCCTGGTTGGGGTTCCTGACCTCCCACAGTGGGCAGGGAGGCTCTTGCTGTCTTCTATCCCCTTATATCTGTTTTCCAACATGCTTTCTGTCTTTGTCTTGGAATAAAATAACTTGGTTTTGCCCTGGCCCTGGCTTGGAGGGAAACAGTCAAATGCATAGTTATTGTTTTGGGAGATGATATATTTTTCCTTGTAAATCATCTCTCTGTTAGTATTGTTATATTTGTTATTTTGAATGTATAATGTAAGCATTTGAGTGTATTTCTCTATGTTGGGTCTTGTGCTTGTGTCCGGATGAGACTTTTAGGTGATCTCAAACTAAGTACATTGATGGTATGCTCTTGGAATCTACATCTGATCCTATTTGTTCCCCGTTCCACTTTTCTTACTTTCTCTTGGATGCTTTAATTGTAATTCTAGAAGTTTTTACTATCCCATTTTCTTCCTTTTTACTGGTGCTGATATGACCTATATGTTTTGCAAGTGCCGTAAAACCCTTAAAAACAAACGAACATTCATTGATCGTTCATTCCTTTGTTTGTTCTTGTTGTTTTTAGAAAATTTGTCCTCATTGCTGTAGAATTAAACGAAAAGCACCAATTGCTTGCTTCCCTTTGCAATCATGGTTACTGCTTAGTTACGCTGGTGGAAGCATCAATTGGCTTAATTGTAACTTTTCACCAAGAGGCTTTTAACATCAGAGGGGGTTGGCTTTCCCCTAAGCCAAGTCGTTTTGTTGTTATTGATCTCATGGTGAGTCATATGTGTCAGTGCATTACATCATCAGTCGGAAGGTGAACATTTTGGATTTGCATAATTTTGCATTTTTCTCCTCAGAGAATTTTAATCTTTATTTGAAGTAAATTGCGTGGTTTTCATGAAGTTATGTTCAGGTGTATGGGAACGTCTCCCATAGCGGGCAGGGAGGTACACACTGTGTCTTCTATCCCCTTATATCTGTTTTCCAACATGGTTTCTGTCTTTGTCTTGGAATGAGATTACTTGGTTTTGTCCTGGTCCTGGCCAGATGCCCTGGCTGAGAGGAAAACAGTCGAATGTATAGTTAGTTTTGGGAGATGATATTTTTTTCATTGTAAATCATCTCTCTGTTATGCACTGTACTGTGTTATGCCTTCTTTATATTATATATTATGATTTGTAAAACATTTGAGTGTGTTCCTCTTAGCGGGGACCTGTGCTTGTGTCTGGATGAGACTTTTAGGTAATCTCAAACTAAGTACTTTGATAGAGTGCTTTTGGAATCTACGTCTGTTTCCTATTTGAACCAATTCCCCTTTGTCTTCCCTTTTATTGGATGCTTTATTGTAATTCTAGAACTTTTTACTATCCCATTTTCTTCCTTTTTACTGGCGCTGATATGACCTTATGTGTTGCAAGCGCCGTAAAACTCTTAAAAAACAAAAACAAATATGGGAACGGTATCCAGAAAGTTTTCTCAAATTTCATACTTCTTCAACTTGACTAGCTGTAAAACAATATTAAGAAGTGAAATTAAGCGTTGATATTTCTTTAAGATTTACAAAAAAGGTTGATTTAATCATTTATGACAAGAACTCATTTTTGATAAAACTAAACTTGGCAATATCTCAGTTCAAACCTTTTCACCATCCGATTAATTGTGTCATTCACTGTAACAATTAGTAGGTTGTACTTGCAAGTAGGGTTGAATTGTATTCTCACTAAAGTCTTGAATACACCAAGCATTTTTTTACTTCTTTCAAAGCACATTTTTGTCTTTAATTTGGTCATATCTTGATTTGATGGCATTTTAGGTATGAAAAATAAATTGGGTGCAAATTTTATTTCTTTTTTTTGTTAAACCTCTTTTTAAAATAATATTGAGGTCATAAAATGAAACATGCTACAAGTTTGCCAATTTTCTGTATATTTACAGAATTTGTTTGTTATAAACACTCAGTGTAATTTCCAATCACCTGCTAGATGGAATAAAAGTAAGTGCTCAGAAAGGGGTCAGTCATAAAATTTCAGTAAACTTTTGCTTCCTAAATTGACAACCCTGCTTATATTGAGAACACAAAAGACATTTGACTCCTCGAGCATCAAATCTGCTGACCATTTTTATTCTTTGTAAACAAAAAGAAAAAAAAAATGATACTAAAATGTAACTTTTATTCCAGGACTCCGAGGTGCCTCAATTCAGCCACATTGAAGCGATGTATTCTGACCTGGTGGCTGTGGGGCGGGATGGGAAGCTGTACAGCTGGAAATGGACAGACCCCGATCCATACAGACATCCCGATGTAAGTGGATGGCCTAGAATTAAGTGTTCATTCAGAGTCATTCGGTCCGTGGAGCCGGAGATTATCCCCGTTTCTATAGTGTTAAACGGACAATGGCAATTGCTTGCTATCCTTTGGATAGGACACTAGCCAGCTACCCATTCACTGCTGGGTGGACAGGGAGGGGGGGGGGGGGCAGAAATTTAAAAAATCTCGATTGATCTCATTCCCTTTGATTGTGAAGCGAGTGCTCTACCAACTGAGCTATTGGGACCAGAATAAAGTGATAGATACTAAAAGTTGCCAGAAGCTGTGGGCTGTATAAAGTTGATGAAGAAAGAAAAATTAATGTCACAGCTTGGAAAAAGAACTAAATACCAAACATGGAACGTTTTCAGCTCAAATCCTGTTTTCAGTAAAAATCGTGAACACATCAGTTGAAATCCAGGAGAGATGGTAGAGAAATATTTGGCATGTCTTGTTCACAAGTAACAGGTTTGTGAAATGATATAGATCTAGATAGTTGGACATACAACTAACAGGTTTGTGAAATGATATAGATCTAGATAGCTGGACATACAAGTAACAGGTTTGTGAAATGATATAGATCTAGATAGCTGGACATACAAGTAACAGGTTTGTGAAATGATATAGATCTAGATAGCTGGACATACAACTAACAGGTTTGTGAAATGATATAGATCTAGATTGCTGGACATACAACTAACAGGTTTGTGAAATGATATAGATCTAGATAGCTGGACATACAAGTAACAGGTTTGTGAAATGATATAGATCTAGATAGTTGGACATACAACTAACAGGTTTGTGAAATGATATAGATCTAGATAGCTGGACATACAAGTAACAGGTTTGTGAAATGATATAGATCTAGATAGCTGGACATACAACTAACAGGTTTGTGAAATGATATAGATCTAGATAGCTGGACATACAAGTAACAGTTTGTGAAATGATATAGATCTAGATTGCTGGACATACAAGTAACAGGTTTGTGAAATGATATAGATCTAGATAGCTGGACATACAAGTAACAGGTTTGAAATGATATAGATCTAGATAGCTGGACATACAAGTAACAGGTTTGTGAATGATATAGATCTAGATTGCTGACATACAAGTAACAGTTGTGAAATGATATAGATCTAGATAGCTGGACATACAAGTAACAGGTTTGTGAAATGATATAGATCTAGATTGCTGGACATACAAGTAACAGGTTTGTGAATGATATAGATCTAGATTGCGGGACATACAAGTAACAGGTTTGTGAAATGATATAGATCTAGATTGCTGGACATACAAGTAACAGGTTTGTGAAATGATATAGATCTAGATAGCTGACATACAAGTAACGGGTTTGTGAAATGACATAGATCTAGATAGCTGGACATACAAGTAACAGGTTTGTGAAATGATATAGATCTAGATTGCTGGACATACAAGTAACAGGTTTGGAAATGATAGATCTAGATAGCTGACATACAATAACAGTTTGTGAAATGATATAGATCTAGATAGCTGGACATACAAGTAACAGGTTTGTGAAATGATATAGATCTAGATAGCTGGACATACAAGTAACAGGTTTGTGAAATGATATAGATCTAGATTGCTGGACATACAAGTAACAGGTTTGTGAATGATATAGATCTAGATTGCTGGACATACAACTAACAGTTTGTGAAATGATATAGATCTAGATAGCTGACATACAAGTAACAGTTTGTGAAATGAATAGATCTAGATAGCTGGACATACAAGTAACAGGTTTGTGAAATGATATAGATCTAGATAGCTGGACATACAAGTAACAGGTTTGTGAAATGATATAGATCTAATTGCTGACATACAAGTAACAGGTTTGTGAAATGATATAGATCTAGATTGCTGGACATAAGAGTAACAGGTTTGTGAAATGATATAGATCTAGATTGCTGGACATACAAGTAACAGGTTTGTGAAATGATATAGATCTAGATAGCTGGACATACAACTAACAGGTTTGTGAAATGATATAGATCTAGATAGCTGGACATACAAGTAACAGGTTTGTGAAATGATATAGATCTAGATTGCTGGACATACAAGTAACAGGTTTGTGAAATGATATAGATCTAGATAGTTGGACACTTGTGCGGTTTATGTGGTCTTCTGGTGTGACACTCGCTTCTGGATTGGAAGCTCCTAGGTTCGAGCCTCGCTCGGCGCATTGTTGAATCCTTGGAAAAAGCTTTTTACTCACATTCTCTCACTGAACTCGGGTGTAAAATGAATACTTGGCCGTTAACAGCGTTGTCTCTGTACGAAAAAAATTTGTACTATTGTCCAACAGGCGTCATGTCATGTTTTATATATTCATTTTAGTTGTCGTTATTTTAGTGTTCACTGTTTAGGATAGGATACAGTTAAATGGTACAATCAGTTACAAATGCATGTCCTCTATAATTTGACATCCAAGTCATTTCCATCCATACCCAGACTCCCAGCATCCATCACCCAAAGGCCACAGCCCTCGGACTACAGCAGGAGAAAATATCACTGCTGTCTGCCTGTGGCATTCGGGCATCGGTCCTTACAGAATCAGGAAAGGTAACCAGTCTCCACTCATTCTCACAACTGTCACAAACACGAACACCCATACAATTGGTTCATTTACAGATTTGTCACAAAAACGAACACCCATACAATTGGTTCATTTACAGATTTGTCACAAACACGAACACCCATACAATTGGTTCATTTACAGATTTGTCATAAACACGAACACCCATACAATTGGTTCATTTACAGATTTGTCACAAACATGAACACCCATACAATTGGTTCATTTACAGATTTGTCTTCAAGATCTCTGTAGAAATTCTACCTTTTTTTACTTGCACAGATATTTTGAATTCAAGAAATTAAAAAGTGCCTACTCATTGACCCAATCAATTTTATATTCCTTTTTTACCGGACATATAGAAACTATAACCCATTCCATACAGGATAAGTTGCCTGTTGTGTACCCTTTGTCATTCAAACTATCCGTCACTATTTATGTCAATCATTATGGCCCGTTTGATCACTGACTGCAGTAAACTTTACATAATTTGATTTCAAGATGAGGCGAGACCACATGGCTCCACCGTTGATATCACAACTAAAATATTTGTCCCCTGATGAGCAGAGAGGTCACTCAGGGCTGCCAAGTTCAGAAAGTCATAATGAGGGAGATATTGGGCCAGAATGAGGGATGGAATGTAGAGTGAAAGGAAGTCAGAAAGTGTCTTTTCTTTTCTGCTGCTGCTGTTGCCAGATTTGCCTTCAGTACGTTGGGCTTCCTCCTTTTCAGTTTGACATTTCAGCCTCAAAGAATTTGTTCCGAGTCTCCCACTGTTCACACACCCATATTGCCACCAGATGCAATTGTCTAGAGTTATGGTCAGTAGAAATCAAAGGCTCCTCTGATAAAAAGTACACGTTTAAAACTAAAACTCTCATCTGAAATGTGAAATGCAGGACATGAGGCAGCGTTGCAGGACAGCAGGACTGTCCGGTATGATTTGGGTGGGACACCTGGCAGCCCTGGTCACAGTTGCTATATCTTCTATCTCCCTATATCTATGGTCCCTTTCCTGGCAGCCCTGGTCACATTTGCTATATCTTCTATCTCCCTATATCTATGGTCCCTTTCCTGGCAGCCCTGGTCACTTTTGCTATATCTTCTATCTCCCTATATCTATGGTCCCTTTCCCTGTTGCTCTCGGACTTTGTTCTAGATTGATGTGGCTCGGTTTCTTCCCAGTCCTAGCAGGGATCCTTAGCTGAGAGGGAAGCAGTCTCTGTTATTTGAGTGTATTATTCATAGTGGGATCTTTTGATTGTGCCTGGATGAGGCTTTTTTGTGATATCAAAATGGACACATGGATAGAATTGGCGTGGAATCCTTTGTCTCTATTTGAACCAATCTAATCTAATCCGTCTTTCTTCTTATCTAGTGCTTTTAACTTTAAATCTGCAACTTTTCCCCTATCACTTCCTTATTTACTGGTGCTGAAATGACTGACAAGTGTTGCATGTGCAGCAAGACCCATTAAAACGACAAAAAGATCAAGGAAAAAACCCAAGCATACCACTGATATAATTCAAGTCAAAGTGATACAAAGCTGCTAGAGGCTGTGGACTGGAGAAATTAATAAACAACCATGAATATAACAACTTCTTAAAAGAGAAATATTCCAAAACACAGAACGTTTCAGACTCAAAACCTTTCTTCAGTCAACAACAAAAAATAATATTTGGTACTGAATATTTCTCTGAGGACGATCTGTTTTTAAAAAAATAATATATTTGTCTTTAATATTTTTTGTTGCTGGCTGAAGAAGGGTTTTGTGTCTGAAACGTTCTGTGTTGGGTATTTTGTTCTTTTTTGAAGCTGTTATATTCATTTTAAAAAAATGACTTTTGACATTGCTATAAGCCTGCCTTGCCTTATTGATACAAATGCCTAACTGGGTACCAGAAACAGACTGACACACTCGAAGTAGCACACACACATTCACTGTAAGCGTCCATAGAGACAGTGCAGTCATATTCATTCATTCATTCATTCATTCATAAGCCTACCTTCATTTTTTGTATTCCAGATTGCTACCTGGCTAGACGAATCCCTGGCTGCTGTGTCTCCCAAGTTAGAGCACTCTGCCCAACAATTCAACGAGTTTCAGTCAGACAAAGTTGTCTCCCTTCACACCTGTAATCTTTACACGTGTGCAAGGTTGGAGAGTGGGGCCCTCTACTGGTGGTAAGGATCAATGGATTTAGGAAGGGCCAGTAGTATCATAATTAAAACAAGAAATGAAGTGAGTAGGAAAGTGCCAGAAGGCAAGAGAGAATAAAATGTCGCAGCGGCTCGTGCCCGCGACCTTACAGGTACGACAACTCTTCCTGACCAGAGAGATTGTGACATTATCGTTTGAGCTATCCGCAACCCCCAAAAAAGTCGCGTCAAACCTTAGTCTAACTAGAGCCTCTCTCCCCGACTTCTTGAGGTCACAGGTTCAACACACACAAACGCCGCAAAGTTAATTGGCAAGCATTTAAGCTTAATAGCCAATATTCTCAATAATTGAACCTTTTTCTCTCTGCAAATATGTTGAGTGTTTATTAATTTTTACAATGGAGAAGCTGAGGTTAGTCATATTTTATTTCTGATGTCTGTGTTGATAAATTGTCCTGTGACATCATTTACTCACTCATTCCTAGAGATTTTTGCTACTTATCAAAATTGGAAAAAATGTATTAAAAATGAGCATGTACCTAGATAGTTTTATTCGACTACCATTGACAATTAAAAATGAAAAACATTAGCTCTGATGTACGCCTATGATTTGTCTCAGAAAAATGTAATAAATAGGCATGGGATAAAAGTAACCCCGGGTAAATATATATACATATGAGCCAAAGTCCAAAGGTGCCAATTTTTTGTCTCAAAATAAAAGTGACATAATAGTCCATTCATGTTTCTATATGTGTAGCAAAAACCCCGTACTTCATGAATCAAAGGCCCTTTAGATAACTTTAAGGTCTAACGCAGCATAATATCGTCAACAATACCTATAGGTTGCTGGTGTCACCTGTGACCGGTGACACCAAAATGAGACAAAAAAATCAATAACCAAATTATTTTTGTTGAGTATCAAACTTTATTTAGTAAGTTATAGACAAAAAGACACAATCAACAACAATCATAGTACAATAATAATACCAACTATTGGAGAAAATGTTGCTTTTTGGTGTCATCGGTCACAAGCAACATAGAATGTAAATATATTATTTCATAAAAATGTTTGTGCATTAACAACAACAACAATATTGCATATGCTTAATACCAGCAATGTTCAGAAACTTTTGGAATAAAATGTTGGGAAATAATGTGACCAAAGCATATCTTATTTAGCGACATTGTGTCACTTGTGACATTAGACCGATGACACCATTACTTATGTCACAAGCAACACCAAATTGAAATTTCGACAATAAGTCATTAATTTCAGTCAAACCAGTGTAATAACCACAGTTAAATATGGAATTTAATAATATTTCAGAAACCAAAGACTTCAAAAATAGAAATATACATGAAAATTAGAGCATCTGAATGTGACTTGTGACATAAGACCGGTGACACCATTACTTATGTCACAAGCAACACCAAATCACACTTTCCGTCCATAATATATCATTATTTTCAGTCAAAAAAGCACAATAACCTACTCTAAAATGAAATTCGATAATATTTTAAGAAACTAAATACTTTCAAATTGGAAATATGCTTAGATATTAGTAATACCATTGTTGCTATTACTTTGGTCAAAATCGGCACTAGAACGCAATTTTGCCTCAATAAATCAAGAATAGCAACTGAACACATGTAATATAGCCTGTTAAAATGTAATTCAATGACATTTCAAGCTTTGAAGAACATGAAAACAGAAATACATTAGAAACTTCAAACTTAAGTGTCACCTGTGACATTTTAACCAATGACACCAATGGTCACAAAAAGTACCAGATGTCAAACAAACACTAGATAAATATCAGCCATGGTAATGAATTCATGTAACCAGACGATGACATCACTCTACTGCTCAAATCTGCTAGTTTGTAGTAATTTAGTGTGTTAATAGTAAATCAAATCAAATTTCTTGACAACCCTTCTTTTATCTGGATTCGTCAAAAGCTTGAGTTTTGTCTTTTTCTTGATTGATACAACCATGAAACATAAAAAAAATTAGAATTACAAGGAAATAATTAATTGTGTCAAAATCAGTCTTATGTGAGATGTCATAATATCATATTTGTAAATAGAATAACAGCTGAAAACATAATTTTTTGGTGGCACTTTGTAATATCCAATATCAAGTGTTGCTTGTGACAATGTAAAATAACGATGACACCAAAGTTCAACTTACCTTTTCTGCCTGGAGCCACGCTGGAAAGGCAAATGAAAGTGCTGCACTTCAAAGACTGGTAAGAAGGGTGGATCAAAATTGCGAATCGCCATTTAACGAAACAAACTTCCACGTGTTCGCGCATGTCGTGTTGCTTGTGACAAATGACACCAAAACAAATAAACCTCAGTATCGGCAAAACGGTATACATTTACTCCAAGATTTGAATTCAGATAGTAAATCTATCCTTTTTTGTCATAATAAAACATTTTATAAACATTAAACATGAGCTTTAAAGTTTCGTGTCGAGTCTTAGTATTGTGCTGTGTTTGATGACACCAAAGGTCACAAGCAACACCAACTTTTTAAGAACTCTATATGAAACTTATTCAGATATGTAATAGACTGCAATTGCGTTTAAAAGTAAATTTTGACTTTATACTATTAGTCAAATATCAATCAAGGGGGTAAACCATCACATTTAATTTCTACATGATTTCTAAAAAGGTGATGCGTTGACCTCGTTTTAAGCACATGCCAAACAGCATTCAAATTTCACTTTCAAGTTGTTTATTTCATATTCTGTTGAACAGAGTATGTTGAGAGTATGTTTTTTTAGTGTATCGTTGTCTTGAAGGTACTGCCCCTTCCTACCTTTCAGAACTAATTGAAAGATATTCAAAACCCCGCCGCTTACGTTCGGCCAGTGATTCCACAAAACTAGTTGTCCCTCGAATTCGGAAAAATGCTGGAATGAGATCCTTTTCTCATTTCGGACCCTCTATTTGGAACGCCTTACCGCAGAGCATTCGTGAAAAAGAATCTTTGTCTATTTTTAAACGTTCGCTTAAAACATATTTGTTTCGATTTTAGTAGATGGTATGAGAAGCAAGATAGGTTTGGTTTGTGTTGTGTGTTGTGTTGTGTGTGTGTATGTGTGTGTGTGTGTGTGTGTGTGTGTGCTTGTGTGTGTGAATGAGTATGTTTCAGCCAAAGTAATTTGTAATTTAAGCGCTTAGAGTCTGGTGTCTCGGAGTTATAGCGCTATATAAGTTTTCAGCATTATTTTATTATTATTATTTGAGCTATCTAATTTTATCTCTTCTTCATATTATCAATTGATTACAAGCATTAACCCAATGAAAACAGCCCATAATTAAGTAAAAATCAAATTTTCTTAACACTGGTATCAGGCGGGCACCTTTTGACCTTGGCTCATATATAGTCAGTGTTAGGGTTGAGTGAGTTAAGGGACAAAGCTATTTTTGAAAAATCATTTTTCATTGCTTTCCCCAGGGGTGTCATGCCATTTTCTCAAAGAAAGAAACTCCTGGAGAGAACTCGGAGCAAGAAGAGGAAGACAAAAGAGTCCAACCTGCCGTTCTACATCGTGACGGGTCTGACCGTCTGTCTACGCAGTTCTCCACTCTATAACGTTGGGGCCGTAGGGTTTACTGTTATCAACGGAGTGCCCAAAGTCGGCCAGTTGATGGAGGCGGCCTGGTCCCTAAGTGATACGTGTCGATTTCGCATCAAAACTCCTGGAAGGTGAGTCGGGCCATAGGGCCCATGGAGTTTTATTTCTTTTTCTCTATAGGGAATGAGATTAACGGAAGAGTAGCGTCCCTTGATTGGACGTCGCCCATAGTCTGTGACGTCACCGGTGGAAAAGTTATTAGAGAGAGAACGTCATGTTGGTTGTGTGCATGCGTCTCATCCTCGCTCATTGTGCGCATGCGTCTCTCGTCCTCGCCGAGTGACGTCCAATCAAGGGACGCTACTCTTCCGCTAATCTCATTCCCTATAGTAATTGGACTGTGTCAAATAAACTGAGCTTTAAAAATGTTGGAACGTTTACATAGCACACTATCTGCTAGATTTGCCTGTGTTAAGAAAAAGACTCTATGTCTACATATTACAAGCACACATCCAGCCTTTTCCCTTAAGACTGCAGAAATGAGCTCAATGGGATTTACAAATGCTTTCTATCTCATGGATAGGACACAAGTCTCCCTTAAAATACTTTCTGTCAGACCCAGCAAACCCAGCTAGCTTCCAGTGGGTGGACAGAAGGGTCAGATATTTTTAAAAACTGGACAACACCTCGAACCATTACCAATCCCTTTGATTGAGAGGCGAGTGCTCTACCCACTGAACCATGGGAGATGCCCTGAACTAGAGGGCTTTCAAGACAACTCTCATTCGTCGTCAATCTTTCCGGCCATCTCCATCAGACAATGGAACGCCATTGAGTAGCCAGGGGTCAGTCTAATGTTAAAATCTAAGAATTGACAACCCTGGCTAGTGTTGTGATGATATTTCCACCCCTGATTGGGATGGTTGGGGAAATTGACAATGGATGATGACTGGGGGAAATTGACCATGGATGATGACTGGGGGAAATTGACCATGGATGATGACTGGGGGAAATTGACCATGGATGATGCCTGGGGAAATTGACCATGGATGATGGCTGGGGGAAATTGACCATGGATGATGACTGGGGGAAATTGACCACGGATGATGACTGTGGGAAATTGACCATGGATGATGGCTGGGGGAAATTGACCATGGATGATGGCTGTGGAAATTGACAATGGATGATGACTGGGGAAATTGACCATGGATGATGGCTGGGGAAATTGACAATGGATGATGACTGGGGAAATTGACCATGGATGATGGCTGGGGAAATTGACAATGGATGATGACTGGGGAAATTGACAATGGATGATGACTGGGGAAATTGACAATGGATGATGACTGGGGGAAATTGACAATGGATGATGGCTGGGGAAATTGACAATGGATGATGGCTGGGGAAATTGACCATGGATGATGGCTGGGGAAATTGACCATGGATGATGGCTGGGGAAATTGACCATGGATGATGGCTGGGGAAATTGACCATGGATGATGGCTGGGGAAATTGACCATGGATGAGAGTTATCTTGAAAATCGTCGTCTGGTTCATGGAACTGTAATTTATCCAGGTTTTCTGTAGCACTAGACAATAACATTTGATTGCTATCCTTTGGATAGCAATTACCACTAGAACTAACACTTCACAATTCTGTTATTGCCCATACAAATCTGCCCATTCCACTCATTAAATCAGTTTATACATATTATTTTGGAAGCCATTTTTTTGGGTGTTATTTGGATGAAATATAGAGGTTTTATGTTATAATTCATGAGGAAGTAGGGAGAAGGCACCGATGTAAGGTAAAAATCTGAATAAGTGTATGTGGAACAGTGCCAGACAAAGCAAGAAAGAAAAAAACATCCCAAAATATCCTCTTCAACTGGGTATCGAAGCTCAGACCTTCTGATTACTGGTCAGACGTGCTAACATTACACCAAAGAAAAGGTTCCCATGATAGTTGGAATAATTTTAATTCCTATATTTTTCACAAGGGTATGCGAAGAAATGTTTGCTTTTGTCACATGTGAAGAAATAGGAATTAAAATTGTCCCAACTCTCAGGGAACCTCTGTGGATATTGTGAGTAATATACTAAAATGCATAGCATGAATTGATGTACTCATCCTTCCTTGATGTCCCCCTCAATCCCACCCATCCTCAGTGACTTGAAAACAGACCCAAAGGCAGAGTCCAGCGGCAACAGTAACAGTAGTAGTGGTGGGGGTGGTGGGGCCAGCAGCAAGAGTAGTGAAGTGAAGACAGACATGCCGCCCCCGTCCCCTGCCTCATCTGTGTGTAGTGATCACAGTGGAGCCTCTCTTTCTACCAGCTCACTCAGTATGTGTAGATTTTATTATTATTACTGTTATCATCTTCATTGTTGTCACCGTCATGTCATCATTGTTGTCATCATTACTATCGTCTGCATCATCATCACCATCATCATCATCGTCAATTTCTCAGCTTCCATTTTCTTGCATTCTCATCAAATCTCAAGGAATTTCATGACTTGTATCTTTTGTTCAAATGGTAGAATCTGTTCATTATTTCCTCTCATGTTAAGGCGTGATGTAGGGTTGGATAACCCAGATCATTAATGGATGGAATTCCATCCGGATTGCAGATGATGATGGATGTCTTTGGATTGTGGATTCTACACATCGACACCCTTGATGTCCATTTGATGTCATCTGGTCTTTCCTGTATGGTTTGATGTCCAGGCCTTTTGGTGGACACGAGGGAAACTGATGGATTTCTTGTTATATGCTCATTCTCTCTCTTTTTTTTTTTCTCACTTTCTTTCTCTCTCTTTCTTTCTCTTCTCTCTCTCTCTCTATCACTCCATCACTCTCTCTGTTTCTCTCTCTCTCTCTCTCTCTCTCTCTCTCTCTCTCTCTCTCTCTCTCTCTCCCCCCCCCCCCCTTTCCCATTCAATCTATCATCGTTCATTCCTTCCACCATGCCTAACCAGAACGCAAGAAAGGTCCAGTGACCCCAGTGAAGGATGACGACAAGGAGGAGAGATGGTCCTTGAAGCACGTCGTCTTTGTGGAGGATACCAAAACTGTACAGCTGGGCCGAGTCCTTAAGGTAGGCACAGATATCGGGTCGAGTCCTTCACGGATATCGGGTTCTTCCACTTCTGCTTAGGCAGAGCTGCCAACTTGAAAAATGTTTTAATTTGTAATTTGTCGGGAGATAAAAATAACATTGGCTATAATTAACTTCATTATAAATCAACAATTGACACTAATCAAATGGTTAAAAAGAACACGTCAACACCCTTTAGATTAAATACTCTATCATCAACTTTCATTTTTGATAAGTTTTGATGACTTAAGAAATGCCAGAGACGTTCATAATTGGAGCCGAAATGTTATATTTTACGAGTTTTTCGTAATGTTATGCAGGCCTGTAGTTGTCAATTCTACCAAGTTTCCACTGCCGTTATACAACCTTTGGGGAGACAAGTTGATATTTTGTCCACACTTTATTGTTGTTGACATTTTATAAACCTGTTTTTTTTTTTTCAATTTCTCCAGTGTTAGACTTTCAGTTGTTGGAATTGGTTTTCATTATTGAACTCGCAGAAAACGGTGAAAATGAAATGTTTTTTAACAAATATTCAAAATAACTAAGATTGCTGTCTTTTGTGTAATATATAAATAAAGAAATAAAATAAATATGAACGTTTAAATAGCACATTTCCACAAAGGTCACCCCAGCGAGGCCATTCCAGTGTAATGGACAAATTTTACATTGGTTGTCAATGGCAGGCCTAGTTCTAGTATTGATTGGCATTTTGTATTTCAGGTGGACGGTAATGACACATTTTACATTGGTTGCCAATGGCAGGCCTAGTTCTGGTATTGGCATGATGTATTTCAGGTGGACGGTAATGACACATTTTACATTGGTTGCCAATGGCAGGCCGAGTTGTAGTATTGGCATTTTGTAGTTCAGGTGGACGGTAATGACACATTTTACATTGGTTGCCAATGGCAGGCCTAGTTCTATTATTGACATTTTGTATTTCAGGTGGACGGTAATGACACATTTTACATTGGTTGCCAATGGCAGGCCGAGTTGTAGTATTGGCATTTTGTAGTTCAGGTGGACGGTAATGACACATTTTACATTGGTTGCCAATGGCAGGCCGAGTTGTAGTATTGGCATTTTGTAGTTCAGGTGGACGGTAATGACACATTTTACATTGGTTGCCAATGGCAGGCCTAGTTCTATTATTGACATTTTGTATTTCAGGTGGACGGTAATGACACATTTTACATTGGTTGCCAATGGCAGGCCGAGTTGTAGTATTGGCATTTTGTAGTTCAGGTGGACGGTAATGACACATTTTACATTGGTTGCCAATGGCAGGCCTAGTTCTATTATTGACATTTTGTATTTCAAGTGGACGGTAATGACACATTTTACATTGGTTGCCAATGGCAGGCCGAGTTGTAGTATTGGCATTTTGTATTTCAGGTGGACGGTAATGACACATTTTACATTGGTTGCCAATGGCAGGCCTAGTTCTATTATTGACATTTTGTATTTCAGGTGGACGGTAATGACACATTTTACATTGGTTGCCAATGGCAGGCCTAGTTGTAGTATTGGCATTTTGTATTTCAGGTGGACGGTAATGACACATTTTACATTGGTTGCCAATGGCAGGCCTAGTTCTATTATTGGCATTTTGTATTTCAGGTGGACGGTAATGACACATTTTACATTGGTTGCCAATGGCAGGCCGAGTTGTAGTATTGGCATTTTGTATTTCAGGTGGACGGTAACTGTGCAGCTGTCAAGTTTGGCAATATTGACTTCTGCTTCTTTGAGAAAGAATTGGCTTCCATCATTTTACAGGACTGCCGTCTGCTGCGGAAAGATGAGTTACAGGTAAGTTTCTGTGGTCCCATTTCCATCTTTTCTTGTACAGAGGGAAATAACTCTGCTCTCTCATCATTTGTGTGCCAGTGCAGTTGGCTGAGCACTGGCTTCAAACACAAAGGGGTGGAGTTCGATTCCCACCATTTACACCAAATTTTGCTTCAGCTTGAGATTTTTTGAAATGCGCAATATCCATTAATGTGCTCAAAGTGCTTTACAAGGGATCCCGACCGATAGCAACTCTCAACATGTAGGATGAGACATGACACCGGTAAAGGCGATATTACAATATTTTTATCGGCAGAGACAAAGCTGCTACTGTCAAGTCATTTTATTTGTTTTCCACTTTAATCTGTTCATTGTTGTGCTGACAAAGGGTTTGTACCCGAAACGTCCATTGTCTGTATTGTTCCCATCCGAAGCCTCTCCATTTTCACTCTTTCATTTGTATTGTCAAGTTCTCATGTTATACCTGAGTGAGGTGAGAGAATTTGAGGATAGAGCCTTTTTCAAGGACTCAACCTTGCACTGACCACAGCGGGACTCGAACTTGGGAGCCAAGGGTCTGAAGGCAAGTGTCATATCACAAGCCAATCAAGACCACACTGTGACCCATCATGACACAAGTGTACAATGTCTGTAGGGTGGATTGTACAGTGATGTGTATGTCAAGAGTTTGTGTATGTGTAGATGTGTACGAGTGTATGTGTGTGGGCGTGTTAGTGTGTATGCTAGTTTATATAGTCTGAGTGATTGTTAAGCACCATAGAGCACTTGTCAGTGGATGAATGGGCGCTATATAAGAATACTGGGTGGGGATCCTGACCTCCCATAGCGGGCAGGGAGGTACATACTGTGTCTTCTATCCCCTTATATCTTATCCAACAAGCTTTCTGTCTTTGTCTTGGAATGAGATTACTTGGTTTTTTCCGGGCCCTCGTCGGAGTCCTGGCTGAGAGGGAAACAGTCAAATGCATAGTTATTGTTTTGGGAGATGATATTTTTTTCCTTGTAAATCATCTCTCTGTTATGTATTATTATATTGGTTATTTTTAATGTATAATGTAAGCATTTGAGTGTATTCCTCTTTGTTGGATTTTGTGCTTGTGTCCGGATGAGACTTATAGGTGATCTCAATCTAAGTACATTTGTGGTGTGCTCTTGGAATC
>NC_088370.1:43739611-43784611 GCF_034508935.2 Berghia stephanieae | reverse complement strand
AAAGTCCCATTTTGTGGAAGGTTTGAAAGTAAGAAAGTCCCATTTTGTGGAAGGTTTGAAAGTAAGAAAGTCCCATTTTGTGGAAGGTTTGAAAGTAAGAAAGTCCCATTTTGTGGAAGGTTTGAAAGTAAGAAAGTCCCATTTTGTGGAAGGTTTGAAAGTAAGAAAGTAACATTTTGTGGAAGGTTTGAAAGTAAGAAAGTCCCATTTTGTGGAAGGTTTGAAAGTAAGAAAGTCCCATTTTGTGGAAGGTTTGAAAGTAAGAAAGTCCCATTTTGTGGAAGGTTTGAAAGTAAGAAAGTCCCATTTTGTGGAAGGTTTGAAAGTAAGAAAGTCCCATTTTGTGGAAGGTTTGAAAGTAAGTAACATTTTGTGGAAGGTTTGAAAGTAAGAAAGTCCCATTTTGTGGAAGGTTTGAAAGTAAGAAAGTCCCTTTTTTGTGGAAGGTTTGAAAGTAAGTAACATTTTGTGGAAGGTTTGAAAGTAAGTAACATTTTGTGGAAGGTTTGAAAGTAAGAAAGTCCCATTTTGTGGAAGGTTTGAAAGTAAGAAAGTCCCATTTTGTGGAAGGTTTGAAAGTAAGAAAGTCCCATTTTGTGGAAGGTTTGTTGTTTTTAATATTTAAATAATCTATGATAGAATATGTTCTTGTTTTATTTTAATTTTGATTTGCCTAAAGCTGCATCTCTTTAGAAATCTTTTTAAAAAACCCAACAGACATAGAAACCAACAAAAAAACAACCCCATTAAACCTGAGCTTAAAACCTTTGGTTGATCAAAGGTCAGCTATACACGGTGTTGCATAAGATTTTTTGTATTGAAATTGACTCTTCATGGAGTCTCCATTTTGTTCTCACGTTTGTGATTTGTTTGACATTCAATGTTCTGGTTTATTTCATTTTTTACCATTTTATCCCAGGTACAAAAGTTGTCCAGTTTTGCCCTTGCAGGAAAAGAATCTGCACTAGTCATTGCATTTACAGTCAAGGTAAGGATGAGATAAAAAGTCTAAACTGTGATGAACAAAAAAGAAGATGAGTATAAAAGAAAAAGGAAGAAATTTATGTGTGTATTTGTTTATTAATTTAAATTCTGGAACAGACATATTTATATTTCTTAACATCTTGAAGGCTCAGTAGCTTTGTTTATTCTTTGATTTATTCATTTATATCGTTTGTTTGTCATCAAAATAATGATTGTTCAAACGAGCGTTAACTTACTTTTGCACACGACTTTATTTTATGAATATTTGTCATCTCCAGCACCAGCTGTTGCTTCCACATATCCTGAGATCTGACCTGTCCAAGGTGAAAACTGTCCTTGCTGTCTTGGAGGAAGAAGAATCAAGTCAGTAACTCAATTCTATTGCCAGGCGGCTTGAAATGAAGACATTGCAGTTTCATTTTCAAACTATATATATATGTATTTTGATATTGATAGTACTGTCAACTGGGGTGGCTTTGCCTCGAGGGGAAAATTTGCCTCTATAAATTTGGAGCATTTTGAGTCATCTCAGCTTTGTTGTAGTTATTTTCTTGGTTAAAAAAACAACTTTTTACCAAAGACAATAATTTTCTAAAAGCTAATTATACTCTTAATTATTCCAAATGTTTCTATGCAAAGTTACCCCAGTTGATGGCAGTCCCTGTTTTTGGGTCAAAGAAGAAACAACGAAGACGATTGTTGGTTGCCGAGTCTAGAGGAGAAATAAAGGCATTGTGTCCCAGGCTTCAATGAGGACAAAAATACATTGATAAATACTATTTTTTTCCATGTTTTTTTTTGTATGTTGCCTGCAGGTCTGGTGAGATTTTGATAATGTATTTCTCTTTGTCCATTTCTTCCCTGTCTGTAGAGGAGGGAGGCACTGGGACGTCCTCATCCCTCTTTCGCTTGCTGAAAGAGGTTCCCAAAGAACACTGCGATGGAAACCGAAACTTGTTGCATATGTGTGTGGCCGCCTGTATTCCCCAGTCCAACAAGGAATTTGATAATGGTGAGTGGTTTGTTTCTATAGAGAGTCCATACTATCCACATCTTGGGAAGCGGGATGGGGGGGGGGGGGGGGGGGGGGGGGGGGGGGGGGGGGGGGGGGGGGGTGTTGGATAGGACCATTGCCAAAAATGTCAGATTTTTAAACTCTGACCTATTACAGGGCTGTAAATTCTCATGCAATTGCCTTAATCAGACAATCCAGTATTTTCTACTCAGGGACAATATTTAAATCAATTCTCCTTTGTCTTACCTTTTCTTGGGTGCTCTAATTGTAATTCTATAACTTTTTACTATCCCATTTTCTTCCTTTTATTGGCGCTGATATGACCTTAATGTGTTGCAAGCGCCGTAAAACTCTTAAAAACAAACACATGATCTTCTGGTTTCAGAGTGATGGCATCTTATTTTCTAGTCTAAAGATCATCCATCCTCGCTCTTTTACGTCCCGTAATTGTAAGAATCTGCCTATAGATCTTGCTACTAAAATAGTGATGTCACCTTTATGTAACCTATTTATTATTAGTACTCTGAAGGATTGGATACATACACACTTCCAAGGATTTAGGAACCAAAACTGTGGAGGGTTTGATGTCATAACTTTTCTCTCCGTTTGAAAAATGTTTACTGACCCAAAGTTTTCCTCTTCCCACCAGAAGCTCCGGGCTCCATCAGCTGTAACCTTGACACCGACTCCATGGCCTCTCTACAGCCACGGTCTTCATTGGACTCCACGGCAGCCAGTCGAAGGTACTCATCAACGCCATGGGTTGATTGAGAACTTGGCGTTATTTTTTAACATTTTAACACTTTTGTGGCATTTTTAGCTTAGCAATACGGTATCTTGCCTTGAAACAAAGTCAAGAAATGTTGATTGTTGTCATTGATTAAATGGGTGACAACGGTTACAAAAACCAGAGTTGTATCCTTGGATAAGGCAAACTACCCCATTCAACTCTGGTGTGAATAAGTACCTGGCAACAGGCCGTGATGAGCATAGTTAAAGGGTTACTACAAAAGTTCATTTTGAAATGAAATGTTGGTTTCATGTAGCATGTTGAGATGCAGATTACTTGTTATAAAGCTCATTAAGCATGGTAAAACAGAAGAAATGTGTTGTATTAGAGTCCATGCTTATTGAATGGACAGACCAACCAACCACTGAGCAAGGAAAATCCCAATCAATACAACTCAACATCAAATTTATTTATTTATCATTTATTTTTAAAAGATGTGAAGAGAATATGATTGAAATTTTGCACCTTTTGTATATATATATATATATATATATATATATATATATATTATATATATATATATATATTATATATATATTTTATATATATATATATATATATATATATATATTATATTAATATATATATACAGGGGGAATCTCCACCTCCTCTATTGTTACCTTACAGTACAAATATTATTATAGAGATATGGATTTTTAAAATATTGATATTCAGGTAAATATGTTACAGAAAAGGCAAAGTTTTTTTTTTTGGTTTCCTTTTCTCTTGACAGCACTTTATTTATGTTGAGTTCACACCAAACAAACAAACAAACAAACAAACAAACAAACAAACAAGAAAAAAACAAAAGCTGTCCTAGCAATTTTTATTTTTTTTCCCTTCTGTTTTGATGATTTTCTGGCACATTCCAATGGTTGAGTTTACTAACTCCATGCCATATTTATCTCTCCACCATTTTTTTTTTCTTTTCTCCAAAAGTCTGAGCGTGAGAGAGTTGATCCGAAGGGCAACGTCTGCAGCCCGAGGTGTGAGTGTCCTGGAATCTCACAGGGACTCGGATCGTGAGGATTCTGGTGGGATCAGCATTCCCACCCTGTGGCCTGCCGACCCACCACCCAGCTATGAGTTTATCCCTTCCTGTAAGTACTATGATCATTTTGATTGGACAAAAATTTGAGCTGAAGATTTCTCACAGAGGGTCATTTAAATCGTAAGATATTCGGACGACGAGTTTTCTGGCCAAATCTGTAAACATGTTTTTCCAGAGTCCGGTAGTTAACTGGTTAAATGGCTGACACCTGATTGAGGCAGCATGAGAATGACAAGCTAAAACAAAGTGACATTCGAATTGGGCGAAAAATCTCAATTAAAATACCCCCCCCGGGCTAATTGAACATTCTGATGAAAAAAATGATACCATTGGTTCAATTTATAATAATTTTGTAGAAAGTAGGATTAGATTACATTATTATTTTTGTCTTTCAAGACCGGCCACACTGTGTGGCCATTGGCCAGTAGAATTGATTCTGTTCAGGCCGCGCAGTGCGGCCAATGGCGCTGATAGAGTTAAAATGATGCATTCTGGCCACAACGTTCATTTTCAACAAGTTTTCTTGACTTAGATGCTCATCAAGTTGTGAAATTGGAACCAAAACTTCGATTCTGCAAATTTGTCATAATGGCGTGACTGGTTAAATTGTTGATTTTTAAAGTAGAATTTAACGACTACAATTTTTGTCTCTCTTGAATGTTGAGGTAGGCAGGTCTGTTAACATATATAAGCAAAAAAATAAATTGAGCATTTATGTAATGCAATATTCACTAAACATGCTCAAAGCGCTTTACAAGGGGCCACTGACCAACAGCAACGCTTAACATGTAGGATGGGGCATGACGCCTGTTAGGCGATATTACAATTTTCCCGGACAGAGGCAACGCTGTTAAAGGCCAGGTACTCATTTTACACCTGAGTACAGTGATAGAATGTGGGTAAAAAGCCTTTTCCAAGGAATCAACTATGCGCCGAGTGAGGCTCAAACCCAGGACCTTCTGATCCGAAAGCGAGTATCATACCACAACCCACATTGTCACACATATAGGAGAAGAATAAATGTTAAATAATAATGACTCCCCCCCCTCCCTCTCTTTTCTGTTTTCAAACCCACAGCGGAGTGGTCGTCATCGTCATCATCAAGGCAGTCGTCTGGTGGAGTTGGGGGTGGGGGTGGAGGTAGTGGTGGTGGTGGAGGAGGGTTGGGTAGTGTCAGCAGTGGTGGAGGTGGTGGTGGAGGAGGAGGGCCATCCAGCTCTCATGGGTCAGAGTTCAGCACCATCAATGTGAGTCCTGTCAAAATGGAGGACAAGGAAAGACGTACGGCCGCCCTGCATATCCTGGAAGTCATTCTTCAGGCACCCGTCTTCCAACCACATCTCCTGGAATTGCTCTCCTCCAAGTCAGTTGGTCATCATGGAATACATCATCACCATCATCATCATCATCATCATCATCATCATCATCCTCATCATCAAAATCTGCCCACTTCTCTTGCAAATTTTTGATGTTTTCTGATTTTCCTCTCGATCATCTTCCATTTCCTGGCACTGACACAAAGGTGTAAATGCTACTAAGAATTCTGTACTCTTGGCAAATGGAAATGCGACTAAATTGAATGAATCTCCATCAGTTATGAGACATTTTACAGTTTATTAACCATGGTTGCCAATTTCTGTATATTTAAGGAATTCAGTCTATTAAAAACCCTCAGTCTATTTTCCAATCACCTGCTAAACTGTTTTTACTGTAGTTCAGCACGTAGAAAGGGCTTTGTCTACTGGGTTGGGTAAAAGTTCTGTCATTTTTTGCCTACTTAATTGGCAATCCTGATTAAAGTTTGAAATAGCGGTTCTGGCTCCATAATTTTTTTTGGGTTTTTTTCTCTCTTGAAATTCCTATATTTTTTTTTTTTACTTAAATGAATTGTTGGTTTTTTTAAAAACAATTTGTTGTCTATAGTTTGTTTATAGTGTGTCCATAGTGTGTCTATAGCGTGTCTGTAGTGTGTCTATAGTGTGTCTATAGTGTGTCTGCAGTGTGTCTATAGTGTGTCTGTAGTGTGTCTAAAGTGTGTAAATAGTGTGTCTATAGTGTGTCTGTAGTGTGTTTATAGTGTATCTATAGTGTGTCTGTAGTGTGTCTGTAGTGTATCTGTAGTGAGTCTATAGTGTGTCTGTAGTGTATCTGTAGTGAGTCTATAGTGTGTATGTAGTGTGTCTAAAGTGTGTACATAGTGTGTCTATAGTGTGTCTGTAGTGTATCTGTAGTGTGTCTATAGTGTGTCTGTAGTGTGTCTAAAGTGTGTACATAGTGTGTCTATAGTGTGTCTGTAGTGTATCTGTAGTGTGTCTAAAGTGTGTACATAGTGTGTCTGTAGTGTATCTGTAGTGTGTCTATAGTGTGTCTATAGTGTGTCTGTAGTGTGTCTGTAGTGTGTACATAGTGTGTCTAAACTGTGTCTGTAGTGTGTCTATAGTGTATCTGTAGTGTATCTGTAGTGTGTCTATAGTGTGTACATATTGTCTCTATAGTGTGTCTGTAGTGTATCTGTCGTGTGTCTATAGTGTGTACATAGTGTGTACATAGTGTCTCTATAGTGTGTCTGTAGTGTATCTGTAGTGTGTCTGTAGTGTGTACATAGTGTGTCTGTAGTGTGTACATAGTGTCTCTATAGTGTGTCTGTAGTGTATCTGTAGTGTGTCTGTAGTGTGTACATAGTGTGTCTGTAGTGTGTACATAGTGTGTCTATAGTGTGTCTATAGTGTATCTGTAGTGTGTCTGTAGTGTGTACATAGTGTGTACATAGTGTCTCTATAGTGTGTCTATAGTGTATCTGTAGTGTATCTGTAGTGTGTCTATAGTGTGTACATAGTGTCTCTATAGTGTGTCTGTAGTGTATCTGTAGTGTGTACATAATGTGTCTGTAGTGTGTACATAGTGTCTCTATAGTGTGTCTGTAGTGTATCTGTAGTGTGTCTGTAGTGTATCTGTAGTGTGTCTGTAGTGTATACATAGTGTGTACATAGTGTCTCTATAGTGTATCTGTAGTGTATCTGTAGTGTGTCTGTAGTGTGTACATAGTGTGTCTATAGTGTGTACATAGTGTGTACATAGTGTCTCTATAGTGTATCTGTAGTGTATCTGTAGTGTGTCTGTAGTGTGTACATAGTGTGTACATAGTGTCTCTATAGTGTATCTGTAGTGTACTGTAGTGTGTCTTAGTGTGTCTAGTGTGTACATAGTGTGTATAGTGTTCAATCTGTAGTGTATCTGTAGTGTGTCTGTAGTGTGTTGTAATGTGTGTACATAGTGTGTCTATAGTGTTCTTATGTGTATCTGTAGTGTTATGTACTGTATGTGTGTCTTTGTGTGTCTAAGTGTGTACATTATAGTGTATCTGTAGTGTATCTTAGTGTGTCTATGTGTTGTGTACATAGTGTCTCTATAGTGTGTCTGTAGTGTATCTATAGTGTATCTGTAGTGTGTCTGTAGTGTGTACATAGTGTGTCTATAGTGTATCTGTAGTGTATCTGTAGTGTGTCTATAGTGTGTACATAGTGTCTCTATAGTGTGTCTGTAGTGTGTACATAGTGTGTCTATAGTGTGTCTGTAGTGTGTCTATAGTGTGTCTGTAGTGTGTACATAGTGTGTCTATAGTGTATCTGTAGTGTATCTGTAGTGTGTCTGTAGTGTGTACATAGTGTGTCTATAGTGTGTCTGTAGTGTATCTGTAGTGTGTCTAAAGTGTGTACATAGTGTGTCTATAGTGTATCTGTAGTGTGTCTATAGTGTGTCTGTAGTGTGTCTAAAGTGTGTACATAGTGTGTCTATAGTGTATCTGTAGTGTGTCGATAGTGTATCTGTAGTGTGTCTGACATGCCTGTGGGTTTTTCAATTCATTTTATGTCATCCATATAAACCAGAAATGCTGAAGGCTGCACCCCATTCATGCAGGCATTGTGTGGTCGAGCATACCCAGCGGCTCTCCATCTCCTAGACGCCGCCCTCAAGATACGCAATGGGCCTCTTCCCAAGGAATCCTCGGGTGGTGAAGGAAGTAGCAGCACTGCTACCAACACCTCTACAGCCAACACCTCCACAACAACGACGACGACATCCAAGTCTTCATCAGCACAGAGACAGGAAATCCTCATGTCAATGCTCTACCCGCCTGGTTCCAGTCTGGACAACTCCCCACTACACGTGTTGTGTGCTAATGACACGTGTAGCTTCACATGGACTGGGGCAGACCATATTAATCAGGTTAAAGATCTCTTATTTACACACCTGGCAATCTCACTTGTCAAAATCAGTTATCAAGACAGAGCTGCCACTGTCTGCCTATTTTACCATTACAGTCCAAGCTGATTTATTGGGGCTTCTTGAGTCCAGACTAATCATCCCAATTAATGAAAAACAAATGACACCTTAATCTACTCTACCAATGAGAGACTAAAAAATGAACGAAAATTCCACGCATAACTGTTGCATAAGTAAGCAATGGGTTAAGAACAAATTGACTATAGCAGTCAATGACAAGAGATACAAGTAAATTCTATGGTTCACATCTTTGTGATTACTATGATGAACTTCCATTTGGCTGTCGCGATTTGACACTAATTCTACTTTACAAACCTCTGTGGTGAACATTACGACAACACACTCAGTTGACCGTCCCTAATTTGCATTTTATGAACTAATGTTTTAAATGATTGAAGACAAGGAAAGAGCTCTTTTATTGGGACACTCATTGCCAAATTTCGTCCCAATTAAGCGCAGCGAATTAGAAAGGGGATGACTTTTTCTATAGAAAAAATTCCCCAAAGAATCGTCCCAATTAAACTGTGTCCCCAATACCGGCTTGGACTGACTGTATTGTCCCTTCATTTATTCCTTCATTTTAGGTTCTTAAAAACATGTTTTTCCTTTGGTCTTTTTTGTTTGTTTTTGTTATAGAATACATGATGTTTTTACCTCAGAATTGTGTTCATGTTTTCCAAACCTTTCCCATTTAGGCTGTCCATGGGTCACATTTCCATGGGCAAGGAGGGCTGGCAGCTCTGTGGAAGATTGAATCGAAACTCGGAGACAAAAGCAATGGAAATCCCTTTTGAAATGTTTCTAGTTTTTGAATATGAATAATGTAATTTTTTTTAAAAATGCGCTTTTATTTAGAGCAATATACACTAAACATGCTCAAAGCGCTTTACAAGGGAAGGGGTCCATGGCCAACAACAGCACTTAACATTTAGGACGGGACATGGTGTCTGCTTGGCGATATCACAATTTTTGTCGACAGATACAACACTGTTAACGGCCAGGTACTCCTTTTACACCTGAGTACGGTGTGAGTGTGAGTAAAAGAGCCTTTTCCAAGGACTCAACTATGTGCTGATCTGAAAATGAGTGTCATCCAACTAGACCACATAGCCACATATTTAATAGATGTAATTTGTTTTTCTACGAGCACAGGACATTTTTGAGTGTAAGACTTGTGGCCTGACAGGGACCCTGTGTTGTTGTACGGAGTGTGCTCGAGTCTGCCACAAGGGACACGACTGCAAATTGAAGAAGACATCCCCTACCGCCTACTGTGACTGCTGGGAAAAGTGCAAGTGCAAGGCCCTGGTGGCCGGTGTGCAGTCGGTACGCTTCACCTTGTTGAATCGTCTTCTGATGCACACCAATCTGGAGACAGTTCCCAATTCCAGGGGAGAAAACATCCTCCTGTTCCTGGTGCAAACGGTCGGGAGACAGTTGGTGGAGCAGCGCCAGTTCCGTCCCCCTCGAAGTCGGGCCTCTGCCAGAAAGGGCCAGCCAGCTGACATAGGTGAGGGCTAGAATTGATGTAGATATTTTAGAACTTTTGACAATTTATGACCTGCTGTCTTCAACATGGTGTTAAGATGGGGAAAAAAAGTAATTTTGTAATAGACTAAATTGGATGTTGTGCCCTGTCTTCATTTTCCTTAAGTAACTTTTCCATTTTATTCTTAAATTGGTTTTAGTCTCATTTTAATTTGATTTTACAAGTTGGTTATTTTGGCGTTTCTTGATTTTATCGGCTTGTTGAATTGGAGAGCCTAGTGTTAAAAGTACTTACGTGGCACAGAGTCTGATGTGACAGGAAGTCTGTTTTGAGAAAATGGAATGTCGAGTTTGGGTTCGGCCATAGTGACTTTACACAAAATATAATTTTAGGACAGGGAAGATAAGTCATGACCTCACACCCTCCACTCTTTTGGTTCCTAAATCCTTGGAAGTGTGTATGTAATCAGTCATGTAATCAATGAATAGGTTAAATGAAGGTGGCAGTAACAGGATGTCAGATTATTAGGATTACAGGATGTAGAAGAGGGAGGATGGATGATCTTTATTGACGACCTGCCAACCAGTACGATTCATCGTATTTTAGTACGATTTTTGGATCTCGAATACGCGGATACGATTTTCGTGGATTTAATATGATTTTTTAAAAGATATGTGATGTGAATGATATTGATGATGCATTTGATGCATTGATATACACGTGTCGTACACCAACTGTTGACTGTGTTTCTGAATGAAGGATGCATCACATTTAATACTATCGTTATCATTTCAGTTGCTTATATGATGCCGGTTTTCACCAATATTTTTCTCATACATTTTTGAGGATTTGCATAGCATTATGCATATAAGCTTGTTTTATACTTTAAATAGTCTCAGACCACATTTAAACTTTTGCCACTTATTAAATAGAAAATTATAAGTGAAAATTTAATTGAACCAACATCTTTGACTTTGAAGCCTTCAATTTAAAACTGTATTGCTAATTAACTTAAACATAAATGGGTTATTTCCCTTTATAATAACTAAAATTACTCTATTTTGATTTATAAAATTTATAATGATCTTTTTTTTCTTCATTATTTTGTACGAGTCTTGAATTACAAAGTGGGCAGCTTTAGGAACAGTATTTGGTTCAAAATGAATTCTCCATAACCGTTTTAGAAGTATTTAACTTGTCTCTGCATATAATATTACATACTTTGTGAATTTCCTATCATTTGACCAAAGTAATAGTATTAGTAGTATATAGAAGTAATAGTAGTAGTAGTAGGAGGAGTAGTAGTAGTGAATGCTCAAAAAAAAAAAAAAAAAAAAAAAAGAGAGAGAGAGAGAGGAGAGAGAGAGAGAGAGAGAGAGAGAGAGAGAGAGAGAGAGAGAGAGAGAGAGAGAGAGAGAGAGAGAGAGAGAGAGAGAGAGAGAGAGAGAGAGAGAGAGAGAGAGAGAGAGGAGGAGAGGAGGAGGGGGGGGGGGGGGGGTCATTTGATAACATATATATGGAAAATATCTAGCTACTTACTGTTGCAAATCGTCATCTACCGAATTGAAGACCACTCTCCCAGATATTTTATCTCAAAACTTTCTCATAACTGATGTACTGGGCTAGCAGATATCACCATCACAACTTCATTTGGTACATCAGCATCTCTTACAACAACATCATGACATCACCACTTCTATAACTGCCTGCCATCACAGCATTGTCACAGCCACAACCACCACCACATCACTTCTACCACCACCACCACCACCACAGCTTCATCATCATCACCACCACCACCACCACTAGAGCACCATCGCTACAACAACCAAGACTTCTTCCACCGACACTAGCATCAATACTACCAACATGTTAAGGGTCTTTTGGTCATTTCTTTGAGTGTTTTGAAAGCAATTTCCTTTGATATTGCAATTTCTGAGCCTTATGATAATTTTAAATGGCCATTAAGTTTTAGTTTCTTGATAAATCGATAATTTTGTAATCACAAGAGATTGCTTGAATGATGAAGATCAGAGTTTATTTTGGTTTGGGATTGATGTTAGCTTTTATATACATTTTTGTATAGTGCGCACTTTTTTTCCACATGTGCGGACAAAATACACTTTATTGCTAAAAAATACACTTTTTAGGGTCATGGAATACACTTTTCATCCTGGGAATGTTGGCAGGTCTGTTATTGACGACTGGCATATATTTAGACTAGAAAATAAAATACCATCACTCTGAAACAAGAAGAATTACACAAGGTATATTGTATCCAGCCCTTCAGAAGAATGTTTTGACACTTCCAATGAAATAGGAACCAGTTTTTTTACATCCCATTTTTCTCCCAATTTGAGGTTGGTGGAATGTAGAATTTGTTTATCCTGAAAACCATTGAAGAGTGGTTTTCCAACTCCCCCCGTTTTTCCCATTTTGAGATATTGAGGATTATTTTCCCTAAAATTTCACACTTGGCCTATACTATAATTTTATATTTAAACTTCGGATTCACGCAAATCTAAGGGAATTCTTGTGTCAATTGGTTCTCAAAATAAAATCTGTGTTTCAATTTATCTCATGGATGGAAGATCTCAAAAAGGAGAAAAATCGACTTAATGTGGCAAGTTTTGGAAAACCAGAGTGAACAAAGATAGTTGTGGTTATCATTGATTGGCTGAAAAATCATTTTTAAAAAGGGATTTCCTGACCTCCCATAGTGGGAAGGGAGGCATTTCTGTGTCTTCTATCCCTCTATATCTGTTTTCCAACATGCTTTCTATCTTTGTCT
This sequence comes from Berghia stephanieae, assembly GCF_034508935.2. Taxonomy (NCBI): domain Eukaryota; kingdom Metazoa; phylum Mollusca; class Gastropoda; order Nudibranchia; family Aeolidiidae; genus Berghia; species Berghia stephanieae. Next base: position 43,772,207 of record NC_088370.1, on the reverse strand, counting down.
TGGAATGAGATTACTTGGTTTTGTGTGTCCTGGCCCAGGCCGGATACCCTGGTTGGGAGGGAAACAGTCAAATGTATAGTTAGAGTTTTTGGAGATTATATTTTTTCCTTGCAAATCATCTCTCTGTTATGCACTGTATTATCTTTTATTTACATAATATATGTGATTTGTAAGCATTTGTGTGTATTCCTCTTATAGGGGACCTGTGCTTGTGGCTGGATGAGATTTCGGTGATCTCAAACTAAGTACTTTGACAGTGTGCTCTTGGAATCTACATCTGTTTCCTGTTTGAACTTATTCCCCTTTGTCTTAACTTTCCTTGGATGCTATAATGAAATCATTTCTACTTCCTCAGACATGGAAATGCCAGAACACGACCTTGAGCCTCCGCGATTCAGTCGAAAAGCTCTGGAGAGAATCCTCAATGACAGAGCTGCTGTCAAGGCTATGCTGACTACAGGCCTCAAACATCCCAGCTCAGGGTAAGGAATATCTATTGTGATCATTCCCGTTTATTTTATTTTATTATTTGTAAACACAATGTTGAAAACGGCAGCCTTTTTTTTTACTTTTGTCAATGAGTGTTTGTGAAGGCAGGTCTTTCTTTTCATATTTGGTGGGGCTGGGATGACCTACCATTGGTAGTGTTCTAGTGTATCAAATAGAAAGCCCCTCCTCGTCTTGTTTTTGTTTTTCAGAGTTTTTGCATTGTGTTATGATGCCTTATGCTATACATTCATTCCATTTTCAGTGGACCAGACGTCATTTATGAGGAGCAAATTTACCTGGAAAGTCAAAGTGGAACAGCCCGTCTGGACAAATTCACCCATTGCCTGCTGGTCAAGTGTAGTAATGAGGTGAGGGTATTTTTGGTCATAATAGTATTATTCAAATGGCCAAATGGCTGACCTCTTGTTTGGCTGTTGTGTTTATGTAAGGGATACTAAGCTGCTGGATGTTGTGGATTGTACATAGGAATGAACAATAATGAGTATAACAGCTTATAACTTGACTTACTTGACTTAGATGCCTTTCGCGTCTCGACCGAAAGATCGGGTCGCCTTGGCTGTTTCCAGTATTTCCTGTGTGAGGTGTCTCCAATATTGCCGGTCCTCTGCTAGGGTTCTCAGATTTTCAAGGTCCCCTGCCGTTATGAGACTAATGCTTTGTCCAAGTGTTGTGAGGTTTTTGTTTAGGATCACGGGGAGTGTTGTGATCGGTCTTCCTCTGAAAAGGTTCCCGTGTTTTTGGAAGTATCCCGACATGGCTTGGTTTGCTGGTATGTTTTTGTCCCTGCGTAGTATGTGACCGAAAAGTTGCCATCGTTGTTGTAAAATGTCAAGGGAGATTGGTCTTTCTTTTGTGATCTTATAGAGTGATTCATTTGAGATCTTTTTGGGGTATTTGATGTCCAGTACCCTTCTTAGCTGTGTGCGATGGAAGGCATCCAGATGTTCTTCTTCGGATTTTGTCAACGCCCAAGTGCCGCAGTTATACAGAAGTACCGGTTTTACAAGAGCATGGTACAGTTTCAGTTTGGTTTTTCTCTTTATTTTGTCACCTCTAATCCATACATTGGTGAGTTTACTGAGTGCGGCGTTTGATAGCTGTTTTCTTCTTTGTACATCCTCGGTGTCTCCAATTAGTGAGCCGACTTTCTTTGTTCTTTTCCATTCCTCTTTGTTCCTCGATATTGTTGTAAATTCGGTTTTATTGGCATTGACTTGGAGGTTATATTTCATGAGGGTATTTTGTATGATGTCTATATTTGCTGGTGTTGATCCAATAAAATCGACATCATCTGCATAGGCGATTTCTCTAGGGATTGCGTTCTCAATATGAGTCGTTGGTTTTGGAATGACTTTTCGAACTTCTTTCAGAGCGTGTTCTAAGTATATTGTGAACAGAATCGGGCTCAGACTATCTCCTTGGGGGGTCCCGATGTTACTTTCGAACTGCGTCTGTTTTGTGGCCCCGTATATCCTTGGTTGTATCTTTGTGTTGCTGAGGAGAAATCGGATTATTCGGAGCTCGTCTTCGTCTACTATTTCTGTTAATATCTCCAAAAGTTTTCCTCTGTCGATCGTATCAAAGGCTGCGGACATATCGATTCCGGATATTGTTATGGATATGTTTTCTTTGAGTGCCTTTGCTGCCAACCATTTATGTGTCCATACAACGTCCGATGTGCTTCGGTCTTGGCGAAACCCGCTTTGGCTATGTGATAGATAATTTTCTATTTTCGGTCTAATTCTGTTGAGGACAATAGTTGACAGTGTTTTTCTTATGGTATTCAGTAATGTTATTGGGCGCGGGTTGTTTACGGGTCCTTTCGTTTTTAAGCTTATAAGAAGAATTAAATACTAAACACAGAAGGTTTCTGGCTCAAAACCCTTGTTCAGCCAATAAGAGAGACAATAAAAACATCCCATCACTGAGAACCCAGACTTCTCTGGCGTCTGTCTTGATTTGAACTAATGAACAAATCTTTGGATTGTTTTTCTTATTGGCTGAAGAAGGGTTTTGTGTCTGAAACATTCAAAGGTTGATATATTTTCTTTTCCAAATGCTGTTAAATTAATTTTTGTTCATGACTTGTTGAGCTTTTTGAATTTGATAGATTTGATTGCTAACTAAATGTAAGAGCCATGTTTTTATAGAATACAGAGCTGCCTAAAATTGCGAAAAGTTCTTAAAATTATAAAATTAGTCTCCAGTTTCAGAACGTCACAAGCATTCCTAAGTCATTAAAAGTTATTGAAAATGAAAGTTGATACCAGATTACATAGTAAGTATTTTGAAGTGTAATTTTTTTTACTTCTGAGGGTAAATTGTTCATTTATAAATCTAACTATAAAAAAAAATAATTTAAAAAGAGCTTTTATATAGCGCAATATCCACTAAACATGCTCAAAGTGCTTTACAAGGGGTCCCTGTTCAATAGCAAAATCTAACATTTAGGACAAGACATGACGCCTGTAAGGCGATATTATAATTTTTTCGGACAGAGAAAATGCTGTTAATGGCCAGGTACTCATTTTACACCTGAGTATGGTGATAAATGTGAGGAAAGAGCCTTTTCCAAGGACTCGACTATGCGTCGAGCGAGGCTCGAACCCAGGACCTTTCGATACAAAAGCGAGTGTCATATCACAAGACCACAAAACCGCACAACTATAGCTTTTATCTCCTAAAAATGATGAATTTTAAAATGTTCAAGTAGTCAGGTGTATTGCCAGATTTAATCCTTGGGTATTCTTTCCTCAGATGCTGGACACGCTACTGACCACCCTGATTCGGGAGATGCAATCGTCTGACCAAGCAGCCAAGGAAGAGGCAAGACAAATCACCCGTCGATTTGTCCGATCCGTGGCTCGTGTCTTTGTGGTCCTTAGCATTGGGATGATGTCAGCTCCCAGCAAGAAGAGGAGGTGAGTCGGTTTGGTGAAAGTTCCACTCAATTGTCTAAAACGGTAGGGGCTGCCTGAAGCCTGTGATCATGAAAATACAAACGAAAGGGTGAAAATGGAGAGGCTTCATATAGGAACGATACAGACAATGGACGTTTCGGTACAAACCCTTCGTCAGCACAACAATACACAAGTTAACATGGAAAACAAATAAGATAAAGTAAAATGCAAAATAACTTGTATTGTCTGTACTCAGTGGTGGTTGCGGTTGCTATACGGGTTTCGGGGCCCACATTTGGACAATTTTGGATTATTTTCAAAATAACTTGTATTGTCTGTACTCAGTGGTGGTTGCGGTTGCTATACGGGTTTCGGGGCCCACATTTGGACAATTTCGGATTATTTTTTTTCCCAGATGAGGTTCTTTTTAAACCAAAGTTTGGAGAAGGAAATGATAAATTATTGTAATTTTATTTCAAGATTTATGAATGGCTATGCAATTTTGTTTGATACAGATACCGTGTTAGATTTTTTTCTTCTTCAATCCAAACATGTACATAAATGAATGGAATTGTTTCAAGAAAAGAAATTACTGAACACCAAATGTTTTGGGCTCAAAATCCTTCTTCAACCCATGACAACAGTTGTTAAAACATTAACAATATTATCATTATTATTATTGTTGTTATTATTTTGATGATGATGATGATGATGATGATGATGCACCTGTTTTATCTTTGTTCATCCCCAGCCAACAAGCTCAGCCGTGCCCCCCTCTGACCAAATGCAAGCGTGTCTTCCAGGCCCTGATCACCATAGCCATAGAAGAATTGTGTCAGATGGCCGATGCTCTCATCGTGCCTGTCAGAATGGGTGTGGCACGTCCCACAGCTCCCTTCACACTGGTCTCCATGAACTCGGAGGCCGTTCAGGTAGGGGAATGGACGGACCTGTCGATTATTCGTAGAATTATCAAATTTTGGCTCTAAATTCACAACTTAACCCTCTCTTTACCAGCCATTTTCAATATTTTCCCCAAAACTTCACACCCAACTAACACAAAATAGATTTTTTATCACTCAGACACAATAGCAGTAAAATTTTTTCTCTCTTTTTTTCTTTTTTTTTTTCTGTGTGCCTTATAAAAGCAGTCATGTTGGTATCTTTTAACCGTGTCCCTTTTTGCTCCTGTCCTAAAGGGAAGTGAGGAACTGTTTGTCCTTGACCCCTTACCACCCCGCCCATCGTCAGCAGACACAGCCAATCAGCGCATGCCAGTGGTCTCCCACAGGTCACCCCGACACAGGTCATCCCAACCGTCCACCAGACAGGCACTCAATGATGAGCGGATGCCTGTGGATATTGAGGAGGTAAGATATTAGAGACTACGGATAACAAAGAGAATGGATTGGTTTTTTTTCAAGTATAAAACAAAAATGAATGTAAAATCTTCTGAAAAGAACAAAAGACCAAACACGGTGTTATGCACCAAAGGCAGTGCATACAAAGACTGACAGGGAAGACACCAATTAGTGGCCAGTCAATAAGATAGTTTATTGCAAGCTCTATAAATCATATAATCAATTAAAGCAAATCATGAACAACCACAACATTGAGATGACAACAAAACTCCGGGTAATGAAATCAGACGTGTGGTCTGTGCTTCTTTATGGCAGCTAGTGTTGACAGATTAACAAAGAATGTGAACGTAGAATAACTGCAGCCGAAATTTGGTTTTATAGATGCATTCTTAGAATCTCATGGAAAGATAAAATAAAAAACGAGGAGGTATTAAAAGAAATTGGAGTACGACCAACTTTGGTAAACACCATCAGAAAAAGACAGTTAAAATTTCTCGGACATATTTACAGAAAAAACGGTATTGAAAAGATTGTACTTACGGGTAAAGTTGCTGGGAAGAAAAGAAGAGGGAGACAGAGGATAGATTACATTGACAATCTGAATGGATGGATTGGTGGAGGAGGAACAGGAATCGAGCTATTGAGAAGATCTGAGGACAGATATGGTTGGAGGGACATGATTGCCGATGTCTGCAACAGGCCTGGCATTTGATGATGATGATGATGATGATGATGATGATGATGATTAATCATGTATATATATATATATCACAGACTTAGTAATATTTAACATGGCAGTATAGAAATATACATGAATGGGAATATACGTTATGGAATATAAGTTAACTAATGATATGAATATAATGTATTCTTAAAATATATTCAATTGTGACATTATTTAGAAGTAATAAAATGTAATTCAGTGTATTATTCATGGAAATACAATATTGGTAATACAATTGCACAGGGCAATAACTCAATAATAATAATACACCATAATACACAACATTTCGGGCTCAAAACCCTTCTTCAGCCAATGACAAATAAACAATGAACACATAAATAAAATGCCATTTATTATTATTATCTTGTAAATACATTATTACATAACTAGATGGACAGAAATATTCTATACGTTGTCTTTGTATAAAACTGTTGGAATTTTTACACTTGTAAGGATAAATCAAATGTAGGTGAATGACCAACACATCACCGTCCGTTATTCTCTGTCCTCCTTTGAAGACAGAGTGCTTCTTTCAGTTTTCTATGAGTGATTGAGTGATTTTATTGATTTTGTTGAACGATATATATGATCGCATGTGCATATATGTATAAGAGCTTCTGAGCACTTTTGGTGGAAAGGGGCGCTATAGAAATTATGTATAATTATAAATGGAAGAGAAATTCAGAAAAGAAAATTGGACTCTATTTCCAACTTGATTCTTTCATGTGCATATTTATTCTGATGTGTTGTGTGTTTAATATGTGGTGTGTTTGGTCTGTTTTTGTGTAGGTGGAAGTGGTGGAGAACATGCAAGTGGACGATGACCACAGTGACCGGGAAGACAGGGAGGACCGCGATGACCGCCAGTCAGAACATTCGGACCATGACCTTGACCATGACCCTGAACAGCCAGCACCTGACCCGGAGGATGGTAAGGGTTTGATGGTAGTGGGTGATGGGGAAGATGGAGGTAGTGGTGGTGGTGGTAGTGGGTGATGGGGAAGATGGAGGTAGTGGTGGTGGTGGTGGTGATAGTGGGTGATGGGGAAGATGGAGGTAGTGGTGGTGGTGGTGATGGTGATAGTGGATGATGGGGAAGATAGAGGTGGTGGTGGTGGTGTTGGTGGTAGTGGGTGATGGGGAAGATGGTGGTGGTGGTGGTGGTGGTGGTGGTAGTGGGTGATGGGGAAGATGGAGGTAGTGGTGGTGGTGGTGGTGATAGTGGGTGATGGGGAAGATGGAGGTAGTGGTGGTGGTGGTGATGGTGATAGTGGATGATGGGGAAGATAGAGGTGGTGGTGGTGGTGTTGGTGGTAGTGGGTGATGGGGAAGATGGTGGTGGTGGTGGTAGTAGTGGGTGATGGGGAAGATGGAGGTGGTGGTGGTGATAGTGGGTGATTGGGAAGTTGTAGGTAGTGGTCGTGGTGGTGGTGGTGATAGTGGGTGATGGGGAAGATGGTGGTGGTAGTGGGTGATTGGGAAGTTGTAGGTAGTGGTCGTGGTGGTGGTGATGGTGGTGATAGTGGGTGATGGGGAAGATGGTGGTGGTAGTGGGTGATTGGAAAGTTGTAGGTAGTGGTCGTGGTGGTGGTGATAGTGGGTGATTGGGAAGATGGAGGTAGTGGTCGTGGTGGTGGTGGTGGTGGTGATAGTGGGTGATTGGGAAGATGGAGGTAGTGGTGGTGGTGGTGGTGATAGTGGGTGATTGGGAAGATGGAGGTAGTAGTGGTGGTGGTGGTGGTGATAGTGGGTGATTGGGAAGATGGAGGTAGTGGTGGTGGTGGTGATGGGAAAGATGGTGGTGGTGGTGATAGTGGGTGATTGGGAAGATGGAGGTAGTGGTGGTGGTGATAGTGGGTAATTGGGAAGATGGAGGTAGTGGTGATAGTCAATATTGTGATAACGATGATGTGATGATGGTGATGTTGAAATCCTGAAAATGGAAGAATTAACACAAGAGATGGAACTGTAATCTGTATTCATTGAGACGTGTTGTAGATTCATTTTTCAGCTTGTATTCTTTGTCACTGTGTCTCGAAATGCAGCTCTCACTCCCTAAGGTTTTGCTGCAGTTGAGACCTTGTGATGAAAAACAGCACAAGCTGAAAATTTGTTCATTGTAAAATCATTGTGTGGCTATGTGGTCTAGTGGTATGATACTCGCCTTTGGATCGGAAGCTCCTGGGTTTGAGTCCCAAGTGGTGCACAGTTGAGTCCTTGGAAAAAGGCTCTTTACTCCTATACTCTCACCATACTCAGGTTTAAAATGAGTACCTGTCCATTAACAGCGTTGTCTCTGTGCAAAAAAAAAAATGTAATATTGCCTAACAGGCGTCATGTCTCATCTTGCAAGTTAAGTGTTGCTGTTGGCTAGAAACCCCTTGTAAAGCGCTTTGAGCACATTTATTGGCTGTTGATCTGTATAAAAGTTGTAAACTCAAATGTACAGATTGCCTGACATGAATGAAAATCTATCCCACGACTGTTTTAGGCCCAGCAGAAAGTGACATGAGTCTGGTGATGTTGACAGAAGAATCCGACAGCGATAGTGAGAGTAGCCATAGCAACCAAGACAATGTCAGTGTGCAGAGGTCTGCTGTCACCATGGCAACGGCTGGATCCGATGCTGGTAAGTAACCCACCCTGTCTACAAGGTGTTTAACTGGACAGTCAAAATCAGAGTCAACTGTCCTGATGCAATTGGGACTGTCGAATATTGGCAAACTGGAGAACAAATTGAAGAAGAAAAATAATTTGGGACTTTTTCTATGCATGCATACCTGCCAACCCTTCCACTTTTGGCCGAATTATTCCTATTTTCACTCTTCCTTCACAATCTTCCGCCATTGTCTCTAATGTTCCGATTTTCAAAAATTATGATAATTGGTAAGAAGAAAATAAAAGGGGGGTGGATGGGGGAATATAAAGGTGATTTTTAAAAAAGATGATGATTGCCAAAAGGGAGCTAAGTAGGAAAGTACTTTGTGATTTACTAGGACTTTATCCCAAGGATAGCAAGCAATTGTGTTTGTTGTTTCAATGCTGTAGAAAGCTAGATAAACTCTGGTTTCATGTTCCTTATGACTTGGGGAATGCGGATGAATATTGAAACTTGTTTTTCTCCTCAGGACTCGGCAGCTTGGCTCATTTCTCCGAGGACTCTGGCGATTCGTCCAATCAGGAGGAAGACTATGAGAGCGAAGCGGGAGAGAGTGAGGAACAGGATACGGATGAATTCATCTACATGGACGATCAGTTGGAACGGCCCACCACTACAGTGGCCGGGGGCCAGGGCCAGAGAACCCTTCAGGCACCTCAAACCATGCAGTGGGCCATCAGACAGAGAGAGCCTGTGACGACAAACACCACCAGCAGTCGGCCACCGGCCACCACCACGGCCACCAGTACCGCAGGTTAGTCAGGACTTGTATTCAACATTTTATTCTGCTTGGGGTGGGTAGAAAAGGTTACAACTGTAATCCCTGATTTAACTTTGGAGTGTTTAAGTTTAACACAAAAAGCTTTAAGAGTCGAATTGAGCCTGGGTGGCTGGGTGGGGTTCCTGACCTCCCATAGAAGGCGGGGAGGTACTGGCTGTGTCTTCTATCCCCCTATATCTGTTTTCTAATACCTTTCTGTCTTTGTCTTGGAATGAGATTGCTTAGTTTGTGCTAACCCTGTCCGGAGTCCTTGGTTTGGAGGGAAACAGTCGATTATATAGTTATCGTTTTGGGAGATGATATCTTTTTCCTTGTAAATCATCTGTAAGTTATGTACTGTTTGTTATTTTTTAAAATTTTAACATATGATTTGTAAGCATTTGAGTGTATTCCTTTTAGTGGGATCTTGTGCCGGTGTCTGGATGAGACTTTTAGGTGATCTCAAACTAAATACACTGACAGTGTGCTCTTGCAATCTACATCTATTCCCTATTTGAACCAATTCCCCTTTGTCTTACTTTTTCCTCAAGTCCATTATAATTGTACATCGAGAATGTTTTTACTATCCCATTTTCTTCCTTTTTACTGGCGCTAATATGACCTGAATGTGTTGCAAGCGCCGCAAAACCCTTAAAAACAGTCTAATTGAGCCAGTCAAAATGTAAATATGGTTCATAAAGTGAGACTATAGTAGAAGATGCTGTTTCAGCCTTAGCTCATGTTTTATTTTTTAAATACCGTTTTGAATCCTGAAATCAGCCATGTATGGACGGTTTGTGCCTGATGATTGGTTGGTATTTTGGATGATATTTGAGTGGACCGACGGTTTGTGCCTGATGATTGGTTGGTATTTTGGATGATATTTGAGTGGACCGACGGTTTGTGCCTGATGATTGGTTGGTATTTTGGATGATATTTGAGTGGACCGACGGTTTGTGCCTGATGATTGGTTGGTATTTTGGATGATATTTGAGTGGACCGACGGTTTGTGCCTGATGATTGGTTGGTATTTTGGATGATATTTGAGTGGACCGACGGTTTGTGCCTGATGATTGGTTGGTATTTTGGATGATATTTGAGTGGACCGACGGTTTGTGCCTGATGATTGGTTGGTATTTTGGATGATATTTGAGTGGACCGACGGTTTGTGCCTGATGATTGGTTGGTATTTTGGATGATATTTGAGTGGACCGACGGTTTGTGCCTGATAATTGGTTGGTATTTTGGATGATATTTGAGTGGACCGACGGTTTGTGCCTGATGATTGGTTGGTATTTTGGATGATATTTGAGTGGACCGACGGTTTGTGCCTGATGATTGGTTGGTATTTTGGATGATATTTGAGTGGACCGACGGTTTGTGCCTGATGATTGGTTGGTATTTTGGATGATATTTGAGTGGACCGACGGTTTGTGCCTGATGATTGGTTGGTATTTTGGATGATATTTGAGTGGACCGACGGTTTGTGCCTGATGATTGGTTGGTATTTTGGATGATATTTGAGTGGACCGACGGTTTGTGCCTGATGATTGGTTGGTATTTTGGATGATATTTGAGTGGACCGACGGTTTGTGCCTGATGATTGGTTGGTATTTTGGATGATATTTGAGTGGACCGACGGTTTGTGCCTGATGATTGGTTGGTATTTTGGATGATATTTGAGTGGACCGACGGTTTGTGCCTGATGATTGGTTGGTATTTTGGATGATATTTGAGTGGACCGACGGTTTGTGCCTGATGATTGGTTGGTATTTTGGATGATATTTGAGTGGACCGACGGTTTGTGCCTGATGATTGGTTGGTATTTTGGATGATATTTGAGTGGACCGACGGTTTGTGCCTGATGATTGGTTGGTATTTTGGATGATATTTGAGTGGACCGACGGTTTGTGCCTGATGATTGGTTGGTATTTTGGATGATATTTGAGTGGACCGACGGTTTGTGCCTGATGATTGGTTGGTATTTTGGATGATATTTGAGTGGACCGACGGTTTGTGCCTGATGATTGGTTGGTATTTTGGATGATATTTGAGTGGACCGACGGTTTGTGCCTGATGATTGGTTGGTATTTTGGATGATATTTGAGTGGACCGACGGTTTGTGCCTGATGATTGGTTGGTATTTTGGATGATATTTGAGTGGACCGACGGTTTGTGCCTGATGATTGGTTGGTATTTTGGATGATATTTGAGTGGACCGACGGTTTGTGCCTGATGATTGGTTGGTATTTTGGATGATATTTGAGTGGACCGACGGTTTGTGCCTGATGATTGGTTGGTATTTTGGATGATATTTGAGTGGACCGACGGTTTGTGCCTGATGATTGGTTGGTATTTTGGATGATATTTGAGTGGACCGACGGTTTGTGCCTGATGATTGGTTGGTATTTTGGATGATATTTGAGTGGACCGACGGTTTGTGCCTGATGATTGGTTGGTATTTTGGATGATATTTGAGTGGACCGACGGTTTGTGCCTGATGATTGGTTGGTATTTTGGATGATATTTGAGTGGACCGACGGTTTGTGCCTGATGATTGGTTGGTATTTTGGATGATATTTGAGTGGACCGACGGTTTGTGCCTGATGATTGGTTGGTATTTTGGATGATATTTGAGTGGACCGACGGTTTGTGCCTGATGATTGGTTGGTATTTTGGATGATATTTGAGTGGACCGACGGTTTGTGCCTGATGATTGGTTGGTATTTTGGATGATATTTGAGTGGACCGACGGTTTGTGCCTGATGATTGGTTGGTATTTTGGATGATATTTGAGTGGACCGACGGTTTGTGCCTGATGATTGGTTGGTATTTGGATGATATTTGAGTGGACCGACGGTTTGTGCCTGATGATTGGTTGGTATTTTGGATGATATTTGAGTGGACCGACGGTTTGTGCCTGATGATTGGTTGGTATTTTGGATGATATTTGAGTGGACCGACGGTTTGTGCCTGATGATTGGTTGGTATTTTGGATGAATTTGAGTGGACCGACGTTTGTGCTGATGATGGTTGGTATTTTGGATATATTTGAGTGGACCGACGGTTTGTGCCTGATGATTGGTTGGTATTTTGGATGATATTTGAGTGGACCGACGGTTTGTGCCTGATGATTGGTTGGTATTTTGGATGATATTTGAGTGGACCGACGGTTTGTGCCTGATGATTGGTTGGTATTTTGGATGATATTTGAGTGGACCGACGGTTTGTGTCCTGATGATTGGTTGGTATTTTGGATGATATTTGAGTGGACCGACGGTTTGTGCCTGATGATTGGTTGGTATTTTGGATGATATTTGAGTGGACCGACGGTTTGTGCCTGATGATTGGTTGGTATTTTGGATGATATTTGAGTGGACCGACGGTTTGTGCCTGATGATTGGTTGGTATTTTGGATGATATTTGAGTGGACCGACGGTTTGTGCCTGATGATTGGTTGGTATTTTGGATGATATTTGAGTGGACCGACGGTTTGTGCCTGATGATTGGTTGGTATTTTGGATGATATTTGAGTGGACCGACGGTTTGTGCCTGATGATTGGTTGGTATTTTGGATGATATTTGAGTGGACCGACGGTTTTGTGGCTGATGATAAATTTGGGTTGGTAATTTTTGGATGATATTTGAGTGGACCGACGGTTTGTGCCTGATGATTGGTTGGTATTTTGGATGATATTTGAGTGGACCGACGGTTTGTGCCTGATGATTGGTTGGTATTTTGGATGATATTTGAGTGGACCGACGGTTTGTGCCTGATGATTGGTTGGTATTTTGGATGATATTTGAGTGGACCGACGGTTTGTGCCTGATGAATTGGTTGGTATTTTGGATGATATTTGAGTGGACCGACGGTTTGTGCCTGATGATTGGTTGGTATTTTGGATGATATTTGAGTGGACCGACGGTTTGTGCCTGATGATTGGTTGGTATTTTGGATGATATTTGAGTGGACCGACGGTTTGTGCCTGATGATTGGTTGGTATTTTGGATGATATTTGAGTGGACCGACGGTTTGTGCCTGATGATTGGTTGGTATTTTGGATGATATTTGAGTGGACCGACGGTTTGTGCCTGATGATTGGTTGGTATTTTGGATGATATTTGAGTGGACCGACGGTTTGTGCCTGATGATTGGTTGGTATTTTGGATGATATTTGAGTGGACCGACGGTTTGTGCCTGATGATTGGTTGGTATTTTGGATGATATTTGAGTGGACCGACGGTTTGTGCCTGATGATTGGTTGGTATTTTGGATGATATTTGAGTGGACCGACGGTTTGTGCCTGATGATTGGTTGGTATTTTGGATGATATTTGAGTGGACCGACGGTTTGTGCCTGATGATTGGTTGGTATTTTGGATGATATTTGAGTGGACCGACGGTTTGTGCCTGATGATTGGTTGGTATTTTGGATGATATTTGAGTGGACCGACGGTTTGTGCCTGATGATTGGTTGGTATTTTGGATGATATTTGAGTGGACCGACGGTTTGTGCCTGATGATTGGTTGGTATTTTGGATGATATTTGAGTGGACCGACGGTTTGTGCCTGATGATTGGTTGGTATTTTGGATGATATTTGAGTGGACCGACGGTTTGTGCCTGATGATTGGTTGGTATTTTGGATGATATTTGAGTGGACCGACGGTTTGTGCCTGATGATGTGGTATTGGTATTGGTGAATTTGTGCGAATGGATTATTTTGAGTTGAGTGGACCGACGGTTTGTGCCTGATGATTGGTTGGTATTTTGGATGATATTTGAGTGGACCGACGGTTTGTGCCTGATGATTGGTTGGTATTTTGGATGATATTTGAGTGGACCGACGGTTTGTGCCTGATGATTGGTTGGTATTTTGGATGATATTTGAGTGGACCGACGGTTTGTGCCTGATGATTGGTTGGTATTTTGGATGATATTTGAGTGGACCGTTTAGTTTCTGTAAAAAGTCATAAACAAAAATGAGTAGAACAGCTTCTAAAAAATATCTAAATACCAAGCACAAAATGTTTCAGACTCAAAACCCTTCTTCAGCCAATACAACAAAAAAAACCCCCAATGAACACAAAAATACATGACTAAAACCAGATCGATGTCAGAGAAATTGTCCACTATTTATAAAAGTCTTGGAATGTTCCGGCTTTTTGGTAATGTATCTAGTAGGTTTTCATTGTTTTTTGTTGGCTGAAGAAGGGGTTTGAGCCCGAAACGTTCCCTGTTTGGTGTTTTGTTCCTTTTTTGAAGCTGTTCTATTCCTTTTTGTTTATTCCTTTTTATAGTCCACACCTTCTGACAGCTTTATATTCCATATCATTTCTGACATTGTTGTCCAAACCCACAGGCGGTAACAGCCTCATCTACATCAATCATTCCTCACTGCGTCGAGGTGTCCCCACCACAGCCCCTCCCACCGTCACCAACCAGGACAGCCCTGTTACCATGGCGACTACAGCATCCCAGCTTGCCAGGGCCTTTGGTATCCTGATCCGCCAGATAACAGATCTCCTCAACGTCTTGCCGTACTTCCATGCCCTCACGCCTTCCCTGCCTCGGGTGCTGGAGGTCAGTCCTCAGGAGGAATACAATCTACAGGTTAGCTCCCCCCTCCCCCCCCCCCTTTTTTTTTTGTGTCATCAGCTTGTGTCATGTTCTTTGATTTCTGTAGCATTAAACGGCTTTGTAGTCTAGTGGTATGACACTCGCTTTCGGACCGGAAGGCCCTGGGTTCGAGCTTCGCTCGGCGTATATTTGAGTCCTTGGAAATGACTCTTTACTCACATTTTCTCACCGTACTCAGGTGTAAAATGAGTACCTGGCCGTTAACACCGTTGTCTCTGTCCGAAAAAATTGTAATATCGCCTAACAGGCATAATGTCTCATCCTATATGTCAAGGGTTGCTGTTGGGACCCCTCGTAAAGCGCTTTGAGCACGTTTAATTTAATTTAAATGTGCAATGGTAATTGCTTTCAGCGCTTTAGATAGAATGCTAGTTTATCACAAAGTACTCACTTTAGATAGAATGCTAGTTTATCACAAAGTACTCACTGCTGGATCCTACATACCCAGCAACCCGTTGGCTGCTTGAATAACCAGGGGAATGGGATAGAAAAATCAAACAGTCAAGGTCACTACCTTGATTGACAGATATCGTTTTTTTCATACATTTTCTCTGGGCTATCTATTGTCAATGTCCAGCCTCAGTCCTCACATCCTCCACTATATCATGCCTTGCTGTTTTATCTATTTCTATCTATCCCCCTCTTCTGGATGGGGTTCCCGACTTCCCATAATGGACAAGGAGGTACTTACTGTGTCTTCTATCCACCTATATCTGTTTTCCAACATGCTTTCTGTCTTTGTCAATTTTCGGACGAGTTATTGGACGGTTGGAATGACATCGATTGCAGAGCATCCCCCTTGTGGAAAGGCAGAGTTGTAGTAACACAAGGGTCATGGGTTCGAACCCCCATCACCGCAAAGTTTTTATTCTCTATTGTCTTCTGACACTTTTCTCATCACTTCATTTCTTGTTATCATCAACATAAATGTCTGCTCCTCTCGCTTTTATGAAGAAGAGGAAAGTTTGTTTGTTTTGTTTTTAAGGGTTTTACGGCGCTGGCAACACATTTAGGTTACATCAGAACTGCCAAGTATACGCCAAAATGGCGTGTTTTTTAAAACCGTTTTAAAAAATCAAATTCCATGTTTATGTTTTTTGCTCCATATCACACTTTTTTATTCCACATCATCACAAACTTTTGTCGCCATCAAGGTCGTGTAGTGGATTTAAGTAATTTTTTTCTTCATCCTGAATGTCGTCTCACTGAAAATGGAAGAAAGCTGCATTACTTCATCCACTTCCTGCTTATCTTGTTGTCTGAAGCCTGAACCAGAAGCTTTATTAGGCCAGAAATAGCCTTTACCAAATTTATTGTGGAGACGAATCTTCCAATTGAAGGGGATTGTGATGATACGTATTGTTTATGAATAATGCCTTTGTTTTGAACAATTTCACCTTCCTTCAAAACTACACATTTTTTCAGTCCAGATTACACCTTTTCTTCAGTTGGAGTTGGCAGCTCTGTCCGATGGCATCAACAAATTGGTAGCTGAACCAAATTTATTGTGGCAGAAAGTAGAATATTTCTTGCATTGTTTTGAATGACTTTTCCCAAAAAATAAATGTCAACCCTTTCTCCACAGGTTTACTTAGAGCAACATCTCCGTCCCACCTGGCACTGGCTGGTGGCCGTCATGGACTCCACAGAGGCCCAGCTACGATTTGGGTCGGCCCTCAGCAACAACAGCGACCCCTCCTGTCCTCAACATCCCCTTCACACCAACTACAGCCGTAGCCAGAGGGAGAGGGCTGCCCCACCCCCTGCCAGGGAGGAGCCAAACTCCTTACAGGCATTGGAACACAATCGACGCCGCTTGAGATTTGGAACTTTGGGTAATGTTGTCTATTATGATATGGTGTGATGAAATGGTTTATATTGGATGGAACTTTGGGTGGGTTGATGGGAAATGTTGTCCATTATGATATGGTGTGATGAAATGGTTTATATTGGATAGAACTTTGGGTGGGTTGATGGGAAATGTTGTCTATTATGATATGGTGTGATGAAATGGTTTATATTGGATGAACTTTGGGTGGGTTGATGGGAAATGTTGTCTATTATGATATGGTGTGATGAAATGGTTTATATTGGATAGAACTTTGGGTGGGTTGATGGGAAATGTTGTCATTATGATATGGTGTGATGAAATGGTTATATTGGATTGAACTTTGGTGGGTTGATGGGAATGTTGTCTATATGATATGGTGTGATGAAATGGTTTATATTGGATAGAATTTGGGTGGGTTGATGGGAAATGTTGTCTATATGATATGGTGTGATGAAATGGTTAATTGGATGAACTTGGGTGGGTTGATGGGAAATGTTGTCATATGTAGGTGTGATGAAATGGTTTATATTGGATAGAACTTTGGTGGGTTGATGGGAAATGTTGTCTTATGATATGGTGTGATGAAATGGTTTATATTGGATTGAACTTTGGGTGGGTTGATGGGAAATGTTGTCATTATGATATGGTGTGATGAAATGGTTTATATTGGATGAACTTTGGGTGGTTGATGGGAAATGTTGTCATTATGATATGATGTGATGAAATGTTTATATGGATAGAACTTTGGGGGGTTGATGGGAAATGTTGTTATATGATATGGTGTGTGAAATGGTTTATATTGATAGAACTTTGGGTGGTTGATGGGAAATGTTGTCCATTATGATATGGTGTGATGAAATGGTTTATATTGGATAGAACTTGGGTGGTTGATGGGAAATGTTGTCTATTATGATATGTGTGATGAAATGGTTTATATTGGATAGAACTTTGGTGGGTTGATGGGAAATGTTGTCATTATGATAGGTGTGATGAAATGGTTTATATTGGATGAACTTTGGGTGGGTTGATGGGAAATGTGTTATTATGATAGGTGTGATGAAATGGTTTATATTGGATGAACTTTGGTGGGTTGATGGGAATGTTGTCCTTATGATATGGTGTGATGAAATGGTTATATTGGATGAACTTTGGGGGTTGATGGGAAATGTTGTCCATTATGTATGGTGTGATGAAATGGTTTATATTGATTGAACTTGGGTGGGTTGATGGGAATGTTGTCATTATGATATGGTGTGATGAAATGGTTTATATTGGATTGAACTTTGGGTGGGTTGATGGGAAATGTTGTCATTATGATATGGTGTGATGAAATGTTTATATTGGATAGAACTTTGGGTGGGTTGATGGAAATGTTGTCATTATGATATGGTGTGATGAATGGTTATATTGGATTGAACTTTGGGTGGTTGATGGGAAATGTTGTATTATGAAGGTGTGATGAAAGGTTTATATTGGATGAACTTTGGTGGGTTGAGGAAATGTTGTCATTATGATATGGTGTGATGAAATGGTTTTATTGGATGAATTTGGTGGGTTGATGGGAATGTTGTCATTATGATATGGTGTGATGAATGGTTTATATTGGATTGAACTTTGGGTGGTTGATGGAAATGTGTTGGGAATTCAATTGGTGTGAAATTTTTAGGATAGAATTTTTTGATGGAATGTTTCCATATGATTTTTAAGGTTTATTGGATTGACTTTGGGTGGGTTATGGAATGCCTAGATTGGTGGTGAAAGGTTTTATTGAAAACTGGTGCGAGGGAAGGTGCATAGGGGAGAAATGTTAGATTGAAACTGGGTGGGTTTGGAAATTTGTTATGATATGTGTGTAATGTTTAATTGGATGATTGGGGGTGGGGTGTTTGAATGTGGTTTATATTGATGGAACTTGGGTGGGTTGATGGGAAATGTTGTCCATTATGATATGTGTGATGAAATGGTTTTATTGGATTGAACTTTGGGTGGGTTGTGGGAAATGTTGTCTATTATGATATGGTGTGATGAAATGGTTTATATGGATAGAACTTTGGGTGGGTTGATGGGAAATGTTGTCATTATGATATGGTGTGATGAAATGGTTTATATTGGATGGAACTTTGGGTGGGTTGATGGGAAATGTTGTCCATTATGATATGGTGTGATGAAATGGTTTATATTGGATTGAACTTTGGGTGGGTTGATGGGAAATGTTGTCTATTATGATATGGTGTGATGAAATGGTTTATATTGGATAGAACTTTGGGTGGGTTGATGGGAAATGTTGTCTATTATGATATGGTGTGATGAAATGGTTTATATTGGATAGAACTTTGGGTGGGTTGATGGGAAATGTTGTCTATTATGATATGGTGTGATGAAATGGTTTATATTGGATAGAACTTTGGGTGGGTTGATGGGAAATGTTGTCCATTATGATATGATGTGATGAAATGGTTTATATTGGATGGAACTTTGGGTGGGTTGATGTGGAAATGTTGTCCATTATGATATGGTGTGATGAAATGGTTTATATTGGATAGAACTTTGGGTGGGTTGATGGGAAATGTTGTCCATTATGATATGGTGTGATGAAATGGTTTATATTGGATAGAACTTTGGGTGGGTTGATGGGAAATGTTGTCTATTATGATATGGTGTGATGAAATGGTTTATATTGGATGGAACTTTGGGTGGGTTGATGGGAAATGTTGTCTATTATGATATGGTGTGATGAAATGGTTTATATTGGATTGAACTTTGGGTGGGTTGATGGGAAATGTTGTCTATTATGATATGGTGTGATGAAATGGTTTATATTGGATAGAACTTTGGGTGGGTTGATGGGAAATGTTGTCCATTATGATATGGTGTGATGAAATGGTTTATATTGGATTGAACTTTGGGTGGGTTGATGGGAAATGTCCATTATGATATGGTGTGATGAAATGGTTTATATTGGATGGAACTTTGGGTGGGTTGATGGGAAATGTTGTCTATTATGATATGGTGTGATGAAATGGTTTATATTGGATAGAACTTTGGGTGGGTTGATGGGAAATGTTGTCTATTATGATATGGTGTGATGAAATGGTTTATATTGGATGGAACTTTGGGTGGGTTGATGGGAAATGTTGTCTATTATGATATGGTGTGATGAAATGGTTTATATTGGATTGAACTTTGGGTGGGTTGATGGGAAATGTTGTCTATTATGATATGGTGTGATGAAATGGTTTATATTGGATTGAACTTTGGGTGGGTTGATGGGAAATGTTGTCCATTATGATATGGTGTGATGAAATGGTTTATATTGGATTGAACTTTGGGTGGGTTGATGGGAAATGTTGTCTATTATGATATGGTGTGATGAAATGGTTTATATTGGATGGAACTTTGGGTGGGTTGATGGGAAATGTTGTCTATTATGATATGGTGTGATGAAATGGTTTATATTGGATAGAACTTTGGGTGGGTTGATGGGAAATGTTGTCCATTATGATATGGTGTGATGAAATGGTTTATATTGGATAGAACTTTGGGTGGGTTGATGGGAAATGTTGTCTATTATGATATGGTGTGATGAAATGGTTTATATTGGATGGACTGGGTGGGGTTCCTACCCCCCATAGCGGCAGGGAGGTACTTGCTGTGTCTTCTATCCCCTCTTATCTGTTTTCCAATTGCTTTCTGTCTTTGTCTTGCAATGAGATTGCTTGGTTTTGTCCTGACCTTGGTCGGAGTCATTGGTTGAGAGGGAAACAGTCGAATGTATAGTTATAGTTTTGGGAGATGATATTTTTTCCTTGTAAATCATCTCTCTGTTATGAATTGTATATATCTTTAGTTTACATATTATTATATGATTTATAAACATTTGAGTGTGTTCCTCTTAGTTGGGACCTGTGCTTGTGTCTGGATGAGACTTTTAGGTGATCTCAAACTAAGTACTTTGATGGTGTGCTCTTGGAATCTACATCTGTTCCCTATTTGAACCAATTCCCCTTTGTCTTACCTTTTCTTTGTGCTTTAATTGTAATTCTAGAACTTTTTACTATCCCATTTTCTTCCTTTTTACTGGCGCTTATATGACCTTAATGTGTTGCAAGCGCCGTAAAACCCTTAAAAACAAACAAAAACAATATTGGATGGAACTTTGGGTGGGTTGATGGGAAATGTTGTCTATTATGATATGATGTGATGAAATGGTTTATATTGGATAGAACTTTGGGTGGGTTGATGGGAAATGTCTATTATGATATGGTGTGATGAAATGGTTTATATTGGATTGAACTTTGGGTGGGTTGATGGGAAATGTTGTCTATTATGATATGATGTGATGAAATGGTTTATATTGGATAGAACTTTGGGTGGGTTGATGGGAAATGTTGTCCATTATGATATGGTGTGATGAAATGGTTTATATTGGATAGAACTTTGGGTGGGTTGATGGGAAATGTTGTCTATTATGATATGGTGTGATGAAATGGTTTATATTGGATAGAACTTTGGGTGGGTTGATGGGAAATGTTGTCTATTATGATATGGTGTGATGAAATGGTTTATATTGGATTGAACTTTGGGTGGATTGATGGGAAATGTTGTCTATTATGATATGATGTGATGAAATGGTTTATATTGGATAGAACTTTGGGTGGGTTGATGGGAAATGTTGTCCATTATGATAGTGTGTGATGAAATGGTTTATATTGGATAGAACTTTGGGTGGGTTGATGTGAAATGTTGTCCATTATGATATGATGTGATGAAATGGTTTATATTGGATAGAACTTTGGGTGGGTTGATGGGAAATGTTGTCTATTATGATATGGTGTAATGAAATGGTTTATATTGGATAGAACTTTGGGTGGGTTGATGGGAAATGTTGTCCATTATGATATGATGTGATGAAATGGTTTATATTGGATAGAACTTTGGGTGGGTTGATGGGAAATGTTGTCTATTATGATATGATGTGATGAAATGGTTTATATTGGATAGAACTTTGGGTGGGTTGATGGGAAATGTTGTCTATTATGATATGATGTGATGAAATGGTTTATATTGGATTGAACTTTGGGTGGGTTGATGGGAAATGTTGTCCATTATGATATGGATGTGATGAAATGGTTATATATTGGATGGAACTTTGGGTGGGTTGATGGGAAATGTTGTCTATTATGATATGATGTGATGAAATGGTTTATATTGGATGGAACTTTGGGTGGGTTGATGGGAAATGTTGTCTATTATGATATGATGTGATGAAATGGTTTATATTGGATTGAACTTTGGGTGGGTTGATGGGAAATGTTGTCCATTATGATATGATGTGATGAAATGGTTTATATTGGATTGAACTTTGGGTGGGTTGATGGGAAATGTTGTCCATTATGATATGATGGATGAAATGCTTTATATTGGATTGAACTTTGGGTGGGTTGATGGGAAATGTTGTCCATTATGATATGGTGTGATGAAGTGGTTTATATTGGATAGAACTTTGGGTGGGTTGATGGGAAATGTTGTCCATTATGATATGATGTGATGAAATGGTTTATATTGGATAGAACTTTGGGTGGGTTGATGGGAAATGTTGTCCATTATGATATGGTGTGATGAAATGGTTTATATTGGATAGAACTTTGGGTGGGTTGATGGGAAATGTTGTCAATTATGATATGATGTGATGAAATGGTTTATATTGGATAGAACTTACTCACCTATCCCAGATAATGGTGACTCGAACCCTGAACCTTCCAGTCCAATTGAGCTTCCCCCCAAAAAATTAAGCTTTTATATAGGGCAATATCCACTAAACGTTCTCAAATCGCTTTTCAAGGGGTCCCAGACCAACAGCAACATTTAACATTTATTAGGAAGGGACATGATGCCTGTTAGACAATATTACAATTTTTTCGGACAGAGACAACGCTCTTAACGGCCAGGTACTCATTTAAACCTGAGTACGGTGAGAGAATGTGAGTAAAGAGCCTTCTCCAAGGACTCAACTATGCGTCGAGCGAGGCTCGAACCCAGGACCTTCTGATCCGAAAGCGAGTGTCATACCACTATACCACATAGCCGCACAATTGGAATGTCATACCAGTAGTCACACATTTACAAACTTTGATAAAGCTATAAAATCAGTGTTTACTCATATTACCACTTGACTCAAGCGTGAATTAGTATCTGGTTATATGCAGTGAGGGTATTGTTAGAGTGCTCGTACAAAAAGGGTGGCTAACAGGCAACTGATACATTATGAAATTGAAATATTGTTCCGTATGGCTGGGGGGATAAATGAATCATTGTGAAGGGCATTGAGCATGGTTAATCCATCGAAATATGCTCTATAAATGTTCAAAATTTATTTATTTTTATTTATTTTTCCATCTAATCTCATCTCTTGAAATAGATGACTAATTTTTGACCCCGTTTTATTTCAGCTCCAATCGGTGACGGCAACTCTGCTAGACGGGATTTCTTGAGTTACGCCCTGTCCCTCATGAGAAGTCATCATGATGAACACTCGGACTCCCTCCCCGTCATGGATATCACAGCTCTCAAACACGCTGCCTACGTCTTTGATGCTCTCATCTACTACATGCGTACGTCACCAGACTCGGACGTGGATGCTCTCAGAGACGGCATCTCCGTCCCCTCCTGGCAGGATGCAGACGACGGAGAGGAAGAACACGAAGAGGAACTGTCGGCCAACAATACAAGCGGCTTGTCCAACAGTGGTGCTGGTGGTGCAGGGGCTGGTGGCGGTGGTGGTGGAGGTCCAGGTGGTGTGTCGGCCATGGACACGGAGAGTAATGACGGGGACAGTGACAGTACCATGAGGCTGGGTCGTCGACATCCATTTTTCCAGCGATCCGACTCCACCATTTTCATGGGGTGTCCACCTCCGGACCCATTCCACACTCCTCTTGTAGAGGCCCTGCCCCTGGCCGATCAGCCCCACCTTCTTCAGCCAAATGCCAGACGGGAAGACTACTTTGGAATAGCCAAACCCACGGTCATTGCCAAGGACGGAGAGGGAGGCTCTATGGTCACTCTAGGTCAGCAACAACTTCCTCTAAGCCTTGGGCTGTCCACGAGGCCGGAGGATGAGAGATATCAGCTGGCCAGGAGTTTGAGAAACTCAGCGTTTCAGCCAATTTCTGCTGCACCCGTGGGTAGCAGTGGGTTGATGGTCGCTGGTAGCCGAGGAGGTAGCAGTAGTAACAATAGTAACAGCACTGGTGTAGTTAGCAATGTCCAAGGTCAAGGTCATGGGAGTATCAGCAGTGGTGGAATGCCAGAGCACCCCCACCACCACCCCCATCATCACCATCTGTCATTCCCACAAAGTGTGGCCGTCAACCTATCCCTGTCTGCTGGTAGTGGCAGTGTCGGTGCTGCTGGAAGTGTCGGATCTCAGGATCAGCAGCATCACTCCATCTCCCGTCATCAACATCAACAACAACAACACCACCAGCGGTCTGGACCAGCAGAGACATCCCTGGTCAATATACCTCTACCTATGGATTCATCTTCATCCCTTTTATCATCATCTCCATCTTCATCTAGACCAGCCCATATCCCCCCCTCCTCCTCCTCATCTCCAGCAGTTCAAATGGCCCAACAGCCAGACACGAACCAGGCTGCCAGCAGTAGCAGCAGTGTCATCATTGGATCCACCGGTCACTCCATCCAATCGTTCCTGATGTCCGTCATGCCCCCAGTAACTGAAATGTCATCCAACATCAGCCCTGCAGGAGGTGCCAGTAGTAGTAGTACCGGTACTGTGTCCATCTCAGTCCCAACTCCAAATCAACTGGCCAGAGCTCCTCTCTCGGCTTTCTCTGAGATCATCGCCTCTAGGGAAAGGCTACCCGTCACCACAGCCCCTACTCTATCTACTACCATATCTTCCACCATTAATATCTCAGCATCCTCTCCCTCCATTCAACAACAACAACAACAACAACAACAACAATATGTGCAAAGGTCGCCCAGCAGTTCTGCTTCTGCTACATCTCCTAGGTCTCATCCTCATCAACAAAGTCATCATCAACACCCTCCCCCTCCACCTCCTCCCCCCCACCACCATCATCTTCACCCATCCCCGTCATCAGATCCTTCTCAAACTAGTGTCATCGTTCACACAGCGTCAAATGCCACCAGCGTTGTTCCTGGAAGCAGTAGCAGTACCAGCAGCAGCAGTAGTAGTAGCACGATTCCTCCAGCTCATACACGACAAGGAATTGGTGGCAGTAGTAGTAGTAGTAGTAACAGTAGCTCCACTGCTGCTGCTGGTGGTGGTGGTGGTGCTATAAGCTTGGCTACGACGACAACCACCACCACGGCTATGTCAAACATCCCTATGTCTACCTCTGCAACTGCCCACATCATGGGGAGGTTGTTGGAAATTCAAGAGGAACATCATAACGCCCTTCGTCAACAACAACAGCAATATCAGCATCATCATCCTCACCACCAGCTACAGCAACATCAGCAGCGATCCGGGGCTGCTGAAAGTAGTGGAGGAGGAGCTATTGGTATCAGTAGTAGTAGTAGTAGTAGAAGTGGTGGTGTTGTGGCCGCTGGTGGTGGTGGTAGTAGTGGTAGTGGAATTGGAAGTAATACAAGTGGTAGTAGTAGCAGTGGTCACCATCCGGTCCATCCTAAGATCCATTTTGCTTTCCTATGGAGTCAAGCTATGACGGCTGCCTCGACGGCGACTGCCAGTAACTCGACACCGACTGATGGAGGAAGTAGCTCTACCATGTCAGCGTCCTCTCAAGGTATTTCACATTTCCTATCTTATACTACATGGATTTCACTATTATACTACATAACATATTCCTATATATCTTATACTACATGTGCAGACTGGGTGGTGTTCTTGACCCCCCCCCCCCCCCCCCCCCCATAGTGGACAGGAAGGTCATTGTACCTTCTATACCCCTGTATCCGTTTTCCAACTTGCTTTCTGTCTTTGTCATGGTAGGAGATTACTTGTAAAATGTAACGTTATAGTTTTGTTATATTTGTTGTTTTGAGTGTATAACGTAAGCATTTGACTATGGAGAAGTGTCAGATGAAAACAGAGAATAAAAGGTCATGGGGATCTCTGTTTTCATTTGGCATTTCTCCATATCCTATATTTCTCATCATTGTTGGATCTTAAGTATGGCCCTGACCCTGTGACTTTTATTCTCTGTTTTCATCTGGCATTTCTCCATATCCTATATTTCTCATCATTGTCAATACAAGTGCCTGCTCTATACCTTTTCTGAAGCATTTGAGTGTATTCCTCTTAGCTGGATCCTATGCTTGTGTCTGTATGAGACTTTTAGGTGACCTCAAACTAAATACACCGATGATATGTTCTCCATTTGAATCAATTCTCCTTTGTCTTACTTTTCTTGTAAATTGTAAATCTAGATTTAAAAATTATTCCTTTTTCTTCCATTTTACTGGTGGAGAAATGACCTAATTGTGTCTGAATTGCCGTAAAACCCTTAAAAACAAACAACAAACCACATGTGCTGAGTTTCTGACTCCCAGGTCTTCCTAGGATTAGCCTCTTGTAGACAAATCTTGGAAAGTCAAAGACTTCTTCCCGGGTTTTCTCTATCAGCCTCACATTTTTGTGGAGTATGTCAGGATGAGAACATTTTGTTACAGCCCCCTGTATTTAATAGAAAAACCAAAAACCAAAAAATGTCCATTTCTCAGGAATTGAATTGGCTTCTCCATGTACTTCTATTTGGTTGTATTGAAATTGTCCTAGACTTCATTGATGGCTTCCAAGACAATCTGTGTTCTTCCATTCCCATCATGCAGCAGTGACATCCCATTTCTTCAATTCCTTGTGGAGGAAGTCACAAGTCTTTGTTGAGATTTGTCTCCATTTCACCATCAGACTTTTTCCTGGATACGTTAATTGTCCCATTTTCCTCCTTTTGACTGGCACTGATATGACCTAAATGTGTTGCAAGCGACTTACTACCCTTTTAAAAAAATAAAAAGAAGTGACAATTTGTGTGCGTATCGTGTTACAACATTTGATGGATTGTCTTTTGCACCATCTGTGTGACAATTTGCCTGTGTGTATTGTGTTACATTTGATGTGACAGTTAGTGTGTGTATGTATCGTGTTACATTTGATGACTGTCTAATACACCATTGATGTAACAATGTGTGTGTGTGTATGTGTGTTACATTCAATGGCCCATCTATCAATGTCTTCTGTCTGTCTACTGTTCGTCAATGTTTACAGGTTTCAAACCCCAATCACCATATTGGGACAAACGGGAATGGTCACATTTTCCCCCCAAAATTTCTCCTTGTAAAATATGTACAAAGTCATTTACATCAATGAATACAACAATGCCATATTTTGGGCTCAAAATTCTTCTTCAGCCCATAACAAAATCATCTTTTGTTCTTTTTCCACATTTTTGTGGCAGCTTAGAATTGACTGTAACATAAAGTGTTGACATCACGAAATACAGTCGAGTTTTGAAAAAAATGAATGTTGTTTTGCAATGTTTAATTCTATGAACGGCTGTTCTGTCTTCCTCCCTCCACAGGTGTGAACATTCAATGATTGATTCTATGAACGGCTGTTCTGTCTTCCTCCCTTCACAGGTGTGAGCATTCAATGATTGATTCTATGAACGGCTGTTCTGTCTTCCTCCCTTCACAGGTGTGAACATTCAATGATTGATTCTATGAACGGCTGATCTGTCTTCCTCCCTTCACAGGTGTGAACATTCAATGATTGATTCTATGAACGGCTGTTCTGTCTTCCTCCCTTCACAGGTGTGAGCATTCAATGTTTGATTCTATGAATGGCTGTTCTGTCTTCCTCCCTCCACAGGTGTGAACATTCAATGATTGATTCTATGAACGGCTGTTCTGTCTTCCTCCCTCCACAGGTGTGAACATTCATTGATTCTATGAACGGCTGTTCTGTCTTCCTCCCTCCACAGGTGTGAGCATTCAATGTTTGATTCTATGAACGGCTGTTCTGTCTTCCTCCCTCCACAGGTGTGAACATTCAATGATTGATTCTATGAACGGCTGTTCTGTCTTCCTCCCTTCACAGGTGTGAACATTCAATGATTGATTCTATGAACGGCTGTTCTGTCTTCCTCCCTCCACAGGTGTGAGCATTCAATGATTGATTCTATGAACGGCTGTTCTGTCTTCCTCCCTTCACAGGTGTGAACATTCAATGATTGATTCTATGAATGGCTGTTCTGTCTTCCTCCCTCCACAGGTGTGAGCATTCAATGTTTGATTCTATGAATGGCTGTTCTGTCTTCCTCCCTCCACAGTGTGAACATTCAATGTTTGATTCTATGAATGGCTGTTCTGTCTTCCTCCCTCCACAGTGTGAACATTCAATGATTGTTTCTATGAACGGCTGTTCTGTCTTCCTCCCTCCACAGGTGTGAACATTCAATGATTGATTCTATGAACGGCTGTTCTGTCTTCCTCCCTCCACAGGTGTGAACATTCAATGATTGATTCTATGAACGGCTGTTCTGTCTTCCTCCCTCCACAGGTGTGAACATTCAATGATTGATTCTATGAACGGCTGTTCTGTCTTCCTCCCTCCACAGGTGTGAGTAGCCCCCGGTCCTCCCTACAATCACTGCCATCCACACAAGACTCGACCTTTGGGCTGTCCCAGGGAAGTAGTGGTCTGGACGGGGGATCTCAACCATCCAGCCTTTCCTCTGGCCCGTCTATCCCAGGGTCCTCTCCTGTCTCCTCCTCCACATCCTCCCATCCCCCTTACCCGCCTCCACCTCCCCCTCTCCCCCCGTCGTCTGCATCCATTGCCACAACCACAACGTCACCGTCTGCCACCGTCATGACATTGGGTCAAGGACAGGTCAGCTCGGCCTCTCTACCAGTCGGGTATGTCCATGTTCCAGTGTTTTGTTTTGTCTTTTACTTTTTGGGTTTTTTTTTTTTTTGGTATTTATTTTCTATTTTCACCTGTTTGACAATGATTTAGATATGATCAGATATGCTCATATTAGGGAAGACACAAGAAGTGACATCAAACCCTCCACTCTTTTGGTTCCTAAATCCATGGAAGTGTGTATGAAACCAGTCCTTCGGAGTACCATTAATGAATAAGTTGCATGAAGGTGACATCACTTTCATTAGCAGGGTGTATAGGCAGATTCTTAGGATTACGGGATGTAAAATAGCAAGGATGGGTGATCTTTATGGACGACCAGCATAGATTTAGACTAGAGATTAAGATACAATCACTCTGACACCAGAAGATGAATTACGCAAGGTGTGTATCCAGTATTATCCAATCCCCCAGAAGAGTAGTTTTACACTTCCAATGAAATAGGAACCAGATTTTTGATGTCGCACTATTCTTCCCTATGCGTTGTTCCTCTCTTCTGTGTTGTGTCACAGAGTAGCTCCTCTAGGTCAACACAAGCCTGAAAAATTGCATAGAAGTTTCAAACACAGAAGTGTTCAACCTTCTCTCTTATCCTTTTTAGATTTCCCTCCAGGGAGCAGGCACTGGTGTGGGATGGAACTCTGAAAAGGGGGGTAAGAGACGATGCCAGACAAAACGGGGAGAAAAATATTGTCTACAAAATCCACACATACCAAATTTATCGCGGCTATGCGGTTTTGTTGTATGACACTCGCTTTCGGATCGGAAGGTCCTGGGTTCGAGTCTCGCTCCGCGCATAGTTGAGTCCTTGGAAAAGGCTCTTTACTCACATTCGCTTACTGTACTCAGGTGTAAAATGAGTACCTGGTCATTAACAGCGTTGTCTCTGTCGGGGGAAAAAATGTAAAATCGCCTAACAAGCATCATGTCCCATCCTACGTGTTATGTGTTGCTGATGGCCAGGGACTCCTTGTAAATCGCTTTGAGCACGTTTAGTGGATATTGCCCTAAATAAAAGCTCCATTTCTATGACTGTACCCACCATAGTGTGATACTCTCCCAGTTTAAACGTTTGTCCATGATTGAGAGGCATAGCATCCGTCTTTGTGCAGACTCAAGTCAAGCAAACTTGAATGTGATCAGTTATGAGTGGGTAAAATGATACAAGAATATTTCGGCTGCAGCACTCAAACCTGGAACCTTCTGAGTCACAGTGCAATGCCTTCACCACTCGACCACCTTCTCCTTCCCCACCCTTAAACATATGTTTATTTATTTATTTATTTATTAATTTTATTTATTTATTTATTATTATTTTTTATCTTTTTTATTTATTTCTTACTTTATTTATTTATCTATTCATTTTGACTGTTGATTTCCCATGATTCTAACACAGGCTTTGTCAATTTCATATCAATTTTCTCACACAGAGGGTCTGTTGTATCGGGTCAGAGTATGGAGACTGCACCGATTGACCTGGTAGGAGCCAATGAAAACGTTTCTAACACGGTGGACATTGAGACCAGCAGTGACCAGAGCCCAGCCCCCTCGGCCATGCATTCTGTGGCTGCAGCCCCATTACCTCCCCTACCCCCGTCTGCTGAGACGGCCACCTACTCCAATACTTCCACATCGACCAATGGCCTGTCCACAACGGCCCTCAGGTAACATGAACATCTTGTTATCCAGATAGTAGAGCCGACTGTTAGATCTGGCAGATAGTACTTTGCGATAGACTAGCCCTATCTAAAGGGTAGCAAGCAATTGCTATTGTCTGTTTCACGCTATAGAAGCCGGGGATAAACTAATGGGCCTAATGGCTGTGAAGGACTACTGTAAAGGTCCAGTTGTTTGACAATCTCATTCGGATCGGTGGGTCCTTGGTTCAAGGCCCAAGAGGAATTCTCTCACGATTGTCTCTGTCTGAAAAAAAATTGTAATATCACCTAACAGGCGACATCATGACCCTTCCTACAGGTGAAGTGTTGTTGGCTAGAGCCCTCTTGTTTGGCACTTTGAGCACGTTGACTGGACATTGCGCTATATAAAAGCTCAATTTTGGGTTGTATTTTTGGTTTATTTTCCCGTCATGAAAATGACCTTGTTGAACTGAGACCCAAAAGTGAATTTTAAAAATTGGAAACCATCTTAGATAGGAGCAGTTGGGATCTCCTTCCTCATGTCTTGCACATGGGTACAATGCTACTGGGCCTATCTTTCCTTAACCATATGCCTTAGTCTTACACTTTCTTAGATAGATGCCTATTATATGTCAAGTGTACACCATTCTCCTCACTCAAGGCCCTGATATGACCTACAAGTGTCTCCGCCAACAGTCAACTTCATAAACAAAACAAAGTTTGTTTTTTTTCCCCTTGATATCATAAATGTTGCTTTTCTTCACTCTTAACTCGGCCAGAGCAGAATTTGTTCTACTGGCCAATGGCCGCATAGTGCAGCCGGTCTTGAAAGACAAAAATAATAATGTAATCCAATCCTACTTTCTACAAAATTATTATAAATTGAACCAATGGTATCATTTTTTTCATCAGAATGTTCAATTGGCCCTAGGGGGGTATTTTAATTGAGGTTTTGCGTAGAATTTGAATGTCACTTTGTCTTAGCTTGTCATTGTCATGCTGCCTCAATCAGGTGTCAGCCATTTTGTGACGGAAATGTGAATATAGCCTCAGCGCTGAAAGAGTTAAAAAGGAAATAAAATAAAATAGCCATGTTTTTGTTTCAGACACCAGAGCTCCATTGGTCAGATCGTGTCACATGACATCCTGCTGGGCCGTTGGAGACTTTCCCTCGATCTGTTTGGTCGTGTCTTCTGTGACAACGTCGGCTCAGAGCCTGGCTCAGTCGTCAGTGAGCTGGGCGGCTTTCCCGTGAAAGAAGGTCGATTCCGGCGAGAGATGGAGAAGCTGAGGAACTCTCAACAAAGGGATCTAACCCTGGAGGTCAGTTGGAATTTGTCTTGTCACAGGTTGTACAGATTGGAACAAATTTGACTCGTAATTAAAAAAAAAAATAAAGTAGTCCTTCAGAGCCATTAGGCTCATGGCCGGTTTCTAAAGTGTGAAATGGCAATAGCAATTACTTGCTATCCTTTGGATGGGACGCTGGTCTATCACAAAGTATTTTCTGCCAAATCTAACAGACTCAGCTACCCATTCACTGCTGGGTGTACTGAGGGGTCAGAAAAATTCTGGATTGCACCCGGGATTGATGTCGGTCCCTTTGCGTGTGAAGCGAGTGCTCTACCAACTGAGCTATCGGGACCCCCACTCCTAATTTGGCCAAAGCAGAATTTTTCTCTCAAAGTTTGGATTGGTTGACAAGGTTTTAAATGACATTTGGATTCAATAGTCTGATGTCACATCGTCCAGCAACCAGTAGCTTGGTTCTAAACAAAGAAATTGGTAGGTAGTTTTTATTCTTCATATGCTGGCTAGAACTTTTTCACACGTCATGTGATCTGAATGTATAAAAGTCAAAACATGATCAGATTTATTATGTTTTTCCTTTGGATACACTTTTATGCTCGTCTGAGAAGTATTTTATAAGGGCGTCCGCCATTGTTCCGATAGTTTAGAATCAGTTACTAAGTTACTGTGCGTCATTACGAGGGAAGTGACGTCACGACTGTTGAACCCTACTGCAAAAAAAAATTATTTTAAAAAATACTGACTTTGGGATTGGAACCTTACAAGTTGTTGTGGGAAATTAGTTGTCCTTGACTTTCATCCCTGATTGGCTAAAATTAGATTTCTTTTGTCAGTTTTTGTAGGGTCGTAATCAGTTGAATGAATGCATCATTTGTTTATTGATGGGCAATTCTCTCACCAGGTGGAGAGAGAGAGGAACTCCCTCCTGTCCCAAACCTTCAAGCAACTCAACACCTACTTCAACCGTCGCACCAACACGTCTGGACCCCCTCTATGTGTGCACAGGGTCAAGGTCACGTTCAAGGACGAGCCAGGAGAAGGCAGTGGCGTTGCCAGGAGTTTTTACACGGCTGTAGCCAATGTGAGTCAGAGTTGGTCATAATATGTATAACTAACTCTCTCTCTCCTCTCTCTCTCTCTCTCTCTCTCTCTCTCTCTCTCTCTCTCTCCTTCCTCTCTCTCTCTCTCTCTCTCTCTCTCTCCTCTCTCTCTCTCTCTCTCTCTCTCTCCTCTCTCTCTCTCTCTCTCTCTCTCTTCTCCTCTCTCTCTCTCTCTCTCTCTCTCTTCTCTTCTCTCTCTTCTCTCTCCTCTTCTCTCTCTCCTCTG
>NC_088370.1:43704611-43737111 GCF_034508935.2 Berghia stephanieae | reverse complement strand
GTGTCTGTATGTGTGTGTGTATGTGTGTGTGTGTCTGTATGTGTGTGTGTATGTGTGTGTGTGTCTGTATGTGTGTGTGTATGTGTGTGTGTGTCTGTATGTGTGTGTGTATGTGTGTGTGTGTCTGTATGTGTGTGTGTATGTGTGTGTGTGTCTGTATGTGTGTGTGTGTCTGTATGTGTGTGTGTCTGTATGTGTGTCTGTATGTGTGTGTGTATGTGTGTGTGTGTCTGTATGTGTGTCTGTATGTGTGTGTGTATGTGTGTGTGTGTCTGTATGTGTGTGTGTGTCTGTATGTGTGTGTGTATGTGTGTGTGTATACATACATGCCGAATCTTATGAATTTTTCGTAATATTACGAATTTTAGACAAATTTTATAGAAAATTACGAATTTTTAATTCTTATTTACACTTAAATGATAATAATAATAATAATGATAAGAAGAAGAACAACTACTACTACTACTACTATTACTACTACTATAATAATGATGATAATAATATTGTGGTTGTTCATACACAATTTCAGAACTTACGAATTTCCTTGTCAAATTACTAAAAATTGACATTAAAATTACTAAATTTGAAGTTTTCAATTTTGCAAGTGTGTGTATGTGTGTCTGGTTTTGGTGATACTAACTGCTAGAAAGCTCTGGACTGTAAACGTTATAAACAAAAATGTGTAACCTAAATTTGACTATTCATCCATTTATTTAGTGAGTACTAATCATCCAAAACATGTTTTAAAAACAACAACAGAAATAATTATGTGTATTGTTTCACTTTGTTGGTAGAAAACTGAAACAATTTTACTTCTGAGATAAAAACATTCGTGTTCGGTTCGGCAACTGGAAATAAGATGAGTCACTCACTTTTTTAAGATAAAACAAGAGACGGACTGAGAGGAAAGGTCAGACTGAGAGGAAAATGAATGCACTCAGTTTATGGCCCTAAAATTTATTTTAAAAAATAAATAAATAAATTGAGCTTTTATATAGCGCAATATCCACTAAATGTGCTCAAAGCGCTTTACAAGGGGTCCCTGGCCAACAGCAACACTTAACATTTAGGACGGGACATGATTCCTCTTAGCCGATATTACAATTTTTCGACAGAGACAACGCTGTTAACTGCCAGGTACTCATTTTACACCTGAGTACAGTGAGAGAATGTGAGTTAAGATCCTTTTCCAAGGACTCAACTATGCACCGAGCGAGGTTCGAACCCAGGACTTTCCGATCCGAAAATGAGTGTCATTCCACTAGAGCACATAGCCGCACATGGCCTTAGTGTTGAACAGAAGTTTGTGCATACCGATATAGTAGGTGTAAAGGTTTAGTGAGTGCCTGTATCAAGTGTGGGACACATACCGATATAGTAGGTGTAAAGGTTTAGTGAGTGCCTGTATCAAGTGTGGGAGGAATATAGAATATGGCAAAGGCATTTATCGACATCATTATTTATTGACAGGAGTTTTCATTTACTTTGGAATCTATGGGTAACTTGTATTTTATAGAGAAATGATTGGAATTCGATGTGGGAACACTGGATTTATGGAGTCCACTTTGAAATGATGAGATGGTTTTCACATTTGGGACAGCTTTCAAAAATAATCATTATTATTTCCTAATAAACTAAAATGAATATAATAGCTTCATAAAAGAACAACGTACAAAATTTCATTGTTTTTTTGTTATTGGCTGAAGAAGGGTTTTGAGCCTGAAACGTTTTTTCGGTATTTTGTTCTTTTATGAAACTGTTTTTTAAAAAATAAAAAAAATTTCCTTTTTGGGATGCAATAAAGTATTATTATTATTATTATTATTATTATTATTATTATTATTATTATTATTATTATTATTATATTATTATTATTATTATTATATTATTATTATTATTATTATTATTATATTATTATTTATTTATTTATTTATTTATTTATTTATTTATTTATTTATTTATTTTACAGTGTAGTATCACTTAAGGGGCCGTTTGGGTCTTTTCAAAAAAAAATTCATTACCAATATTGGGCGGTTTAAATCATTCTGTATCGTCATTATGGGTTAAAAAACAACATTTATGGTGACAAATTTAAATTATCTGTGTTGATACCCATTTTGTGACCTAATTTGGGGGTCTGACATAAAAAAATATAACACTCTTGTGGCAAACGTTCCACAAAAACTAATGAAGGAATGACCTCCATATTCTTCCCTCTAGTCAACATTGTAGCATAGTGTGTCACCATAGAGAGATTTTACGGCTTTAGCTTATGGAATTTTTATTAGAACACTACAAAGTTGAAAATCAAAATGTTATGACAAAATTGATGTTAAAAATTCAGAATTAGGATTATAATTCAAAATTCACATTTCTTATCAAAAAAATCTCTCTATGGTGACACAATACATTATCTCTGTGATAACTGTGGAAATTTTCAGACAATTTCATTGAATAGATTCTGAGAAACGTTTGACACAGTATCTCATACCCTTAGAAATATGACATTTTGAGAAAATAGCAAAATAGCTTCGCGTTTTTAACACTTTTCTTACTATCTGTACCATTTTCGACTGTGTTTTTCATGCCTTTATAGTCTATTTTAAGAATGTGGACTTCAATTATATTATTTCTAGGGTAATAAAATATCAATTTCCACCAAAATCTCAAAATCAATTTTTCGAAGGATTTTCCTAATAATTAGACCCAAACCGCCCCTTAATATGTTCTCTCTTTTTAAAATCTGTAGATATCATAAACCGCTTGAGAACTCGTGACAGGGAACGCGAGAGGGAGAGGCAGAGAAATGTCATCAGACAGAGAACCAGAGAGTCTCGTCGAGTCCTCAACTACGACGCCCAGCCATTCTTCATGTCTTCAGACCCACCTCCGGGAAGCTCTTCCGCTAGCTCAGGGGCAGACAACTCTGAAAGTGCCACTGAAGCCATTTCCCAGTACCGCAGACAGTTAGGAGAGCGGCTGTATCCAAAAGTCCGAGCATTGAGACCTGTAAGTATGACGTGTCACAGAGATGCTAACCTGGGTGGGGTTCCTGACCTCCCATAGTGTTATCCAATTGCTTTTTGTCTTTGTCTTGGAATGAGATTACTTAGTTTTGTCCTTTCCCTTGTTGGAGTCGTTGGCTGAGAGGGAAACAGTCAAATGTATAGTTAAAGTTTTGGTAGATGATTTTTTTGTTCATTGTTGAGTTCATTTCTGTTATATTTGTTGTTTTAAATGTATCATGTAAACATATCAGTGTGTTCTTCTTAGTGGAATTCTGTACTGGTGTCTGGATGAGACTTTTAGATCATCTCAAACAAAGTACTCTTGGAATCTCCATTTGTTCCCTTTTTGACCCATTTCCCTTTGTCTTACTTTTTCTTGTGTGCCATTTCCCAGTACCGCAGGAAGTTAAGAGAGAAGTTTGGACAGTTGCTGTATCCAAAAGTCCGAGCATTGAGACCTGTAAGTATGACCTGTCACAGAGATGTCAACCTGGGTGGGATTCCTGACCTCCCATAGTGGACAGGGAGGTCACTTAATGTCTTCAATCTATAGCCCTATATCTGTTATCCAATTGCTTTTTGTCTTTGTCTTGGAATGAGATTATTTAGTTTTGTCCTTTCCCTTGATGGAGTCGTTGGCTGAGAGGGAAACAGTCAAATGTAATTAATAATAATAATAATAATAATAATATTAATGATAATATAATAACAATTATAATAATAATTATAATAATAATAATATTATGATATATAATATAATAATAATAATAATAATAATAATAATAATAATAATAATAATAATAATAATAATAATAATAATAATAATAATATAATAATAATAATAATAATAATAATAATTATTATTATTATTATTATATAATAATAATTATAATTATAATAATTATAATTATAATAATAATAATTATAATAATAATAATTATAATAATACTAATAATAATAATAATAATTATAATAATACTAATAATAATAATACTAATAATAATAATTATAATACTAATAATAATAATAATAATAATAATAATTATTATTATTATTATTATTATTATTATTATTATTATTATTATTATTATTATTATTATTATTATTATTAATAATAATAATAATAATAATAATAATAATTTATAATAATAATAATAATATACTTTATTCATCCAAAAAATGGAAATTCATTTACAGACATGGTATGCATAAAAATGTATAATTATAAAGTTAAGAATTTATGGCGACATTGTATGTCTATATATATATATATATATATATATATATATATATATATATATATATATATATATATATATATATATATATATATATATATATATATATATATATATATATATATATATATATATATATATATATATATATATATATATATATATTTTACAAAGTGAAGTATGTTGTCACTATGACCCCTAGTTTGAATTTATATGTAAATGCATAAAAATGTATAAATATCGAATTAAGAATTAATTATGACATTTTATATATTAATTTTATAAATTGAGATTATTCTTTTGGCTTCTAGTCCAAACTTGTGTGTGTATATTAAAAAAAAAGATAGTATTTAAATTAAATCACAGTTGTGCATTAACAATTCGAACACTGGTAAAAATGAATTAAGGTCACGTGCTGTCTTTGTTTTTATTGATAAAAGACAACGTGGAGAACTTAATATATTTGTGAAAGGGGTATAGTTAAAGGTTTGGTAGATGATATTTTTGTTCATTGTAAATCATCTCAATTCAGTTCTGTGATATTTCTTGTTTTGAATGTATGATGTAAGCGTTTGAGCGTGTTCCTATCAAGAATGTACGATGTAAGCGTTTGAGTTTGTTCCTATCAAGAATGTACGATGTAAGCGTTTGAGTTTGTTCCTCTCAAGAATGTACGATGTAAGCGTTTGAGTTTGTTCCTGTCAAGAATGTACGATGTAAGCGTTTGAGTTTGTTCCTATCAAGAATGTATGATGTAAGCGTTTGAGCGTGTTCCTATCAAGAATGTACGATGTAAGCGTTTGAGTTTGTTCCTATCAAGAATGTACGATGTAAGCGTTTGAGTTTGTTCCTCTTAGGGGGATTCTATACTGGTCCCCAGAGCATTTTAATCTTTATTTGAAGTAAATTGGGTGATTTTTCATGAAGCTATGGTCAGATGTATGGGAAAGGTATCCAGCAACTTTTTCTCAAATTTCATACTTTATCAACTTGACTCGCTGTAAATAATATTTAGAAGTGAAATTAAGCTTTGATATTTCCCGAAGAGGTACACAAAGGGTTAATTTAATCATTTATGACAAGAACTCATTTTTGATAAAAACTGATCTAACTAAATTTGGCAATATCTCAGTTTAAACCTTTTCACAATCTGACTGATTACGTCATTCACTGTAACATCTGTTTTGTGACTGGTGGTCATTTCAGACTTTGGCCGCCAAGATCACAGGGATGTTGTTGGAGCTGAGTCCTGCCCAGCTGGTGTTGTTGCTTGCATCCGATGAAGACTTGAGGCAAAGGGTGGATGAGGCAGTGGAAATCATTACCTCTCATGGAAGGTACGGATTTGTCTGTTTGTGTGTGTGTGTGTGTGCGTCTTCCTTTTAAGTCTGTAACTTCAGATTTTGAAGATTCCCACAGACTACAGTATTTTCCTTTCATTGGAGATGTGAGACAATTCCACAGTCTCAATGTCAATGGTATGAAAGAGTACAAGTGGACATCCACTCTTGAGTGGGGAACCATAAACTTGAATGACTTTCTCTTATTTTGTTTATTTTATTCTTTCTTTAACATTGATCATCGTATAATTACAGGAATCTGCCAATTTGTAGATAGAACTGATATGCGCCTGAGTTTTAGATTGATGTTATAATGTGTAAATGGGATTTGTAGATAGAACTGATACATGCCCGGTTATCAGATGAGTATAATGTTAAATGGGATTTGTAGATAGAACTGATAGTGTGGTTTGATTGATGTTAATTGTAATGGGATTGTAATAGACTGATACTGTGCCTGGTTTTGATTGATGTTTATGTGTAAAGGGATTTTGTGATACTGATATCTCCTGGCTTTTGTTATAATGTGTAATGGATTTGTAGATAAACTGATTATGCCTGGTTTAGATATGTTATATGTGTAATGGGATTTGTAGATAGAACTGATTGTGCTGGTTTGATTGATGTTATAATGTGTAATGGATTTGTAGTTAGATGATTTGCTGGTTTCGATTGATGTAAACGTTAATGGTTTGTAGATAGAACTGAATGTGCCTGTTAGATTGATTATAAGAAAGCATGTAATAGAACTGATATGTGCCTGGGTTTTAGATTGATGTTATAATGTGTAAATGGATTTGTAGATAGAACTGATATGGCTGGGTTTAGATTGATGTAAAATGGGAGGAGTACATACTGCTTTCATATCCCTTATATCGTTTCTACTGGTTTGTCTTTGTCTTGAATAGGATTACTTGGTTTTTTGTTCTGGCCTGGCGGAGTCCTGGTGAGGAACAGTCAAATCATTTGGTTTGTGATTGATATTTTTCTTGTAAATCACTTGTATGTTGTTAATTGTTTTTTAATTTCATGTAAGATTGATGCATTCCTTTTGTTGGATTTTGTGCTTGTTCGATGAGACTTATAGGTTATTCAAACTAGTCATGGTGTATGCTTGATCTACATTGATCCATTTGTTCCAGTTCCTTGTCTACTTTCTTGGTGCTTATTGTAATTTTGAACTTTTTACAATCCATTTTTCTTCTTTACTGGCGCTGATATAACCTAAATGTGTTGCAAGCGCCGTAAAACCCTTAATAACAACGATGTTATAATGTGTAAATGGGATTTGTAGATAGAACTGATATGTGCCTGGGTTTTAGATTGATGTTATAATGTGTAAATGGGATTTGTAGATAGAACTGATATGTGCCTGGGTTTTAGATTGATGTTATAATGTGTAAATGGGATGAAATATCAAGGAGAGTTGCAAGATCCAATGGCGTTTGAGGCCCTGGCTGAAGAACCAAAACAAAATACCCAAAACAGAACATTTCAGGCTCAAAGCCTCTGAAAAAACCCCCCCAAAAAAACAGAAAAATATTCATTTGACATATCTGACTATAGATAGTATGCGCTTGGCTAAGAAGCTCAAAACATTGCCATCCTGAAGCATAACGGACCAACACACAAAACTATGTGTAACCTTAAACTTTATAGTCTGGTTAATACAGTTTGGTGAGAATTATTCATAAATGCGGATGGCAAAAAACAGTAACAAAGAGCCGAAAAGGGACAATGAAATGTCAATTTGTTTCTCTCCAGCCACAGGGACTTGACATCCGACAGCTTCCTGGACCTTGACATTTTCAGTCTGACCTCGGCTGCTGCAGCCGACAAGTCTAAAGCCACTCCGACCTCGTCCAGCAGTGGAGCCGGTGCCTCGGCCAGTGGCGGTGCATCGGGTGGGATGACGGGACTCAGTACAGAACTTGCCATGGAGGAAGAGCTGGAGGACAACGCCCCCTTGTTCTGGCAGCCTGGGAAAAGGGGATATTACTCTCCTCGTATCGGCAAGGCATCGGCAGAACGTCTTAACGCTTTCAGAAATGTGGGCAGGTTGGTGAAATAGTTTGTCATTGTAGAATAATGATGATAATAATAATAATAATAATGATAATGATAATACTTTATTCATCCAAAGGAAATTTTTTGTACAGATGTGTTGAACAGACATATAATAATAAACAAATAATAGTGGTATGAGTATGTTAATGTGACAGTATAACATGTGTAATATGTATATTTGATTTAAATCGTGTAATAGTAACAGACAGTGACAAAAAACAAAAAATGTAAAGTATGTGAAATATATATATATATTTAAATATATTTATATATTTAGAATTTAAATTCGTTAAATATATATGATATAAAATATATAATAATAATATAATTAAATATATATATATATATATATGTTTTAAAAATTGAATAAAATGTGTTTATGGATATTATATGGTTTTTGTATAAGGTCAAAATTATATAAGCTTAAGAAAGGTCTATTCCATAAAATTATTTCTACATTAAAAACCTATTTAATGTAAATTATCTTATAAATTAAATCATATAAATTTTATAAATTAGTGTAAATAAGTCTAGTTTTGTGCTTAAAAAAATAAGTTATGGAAGGAATAATTGAGATATTTCCATTGATATTTTGTATGGACGTAACGGCATGTCAGGATCTGTGTTCAGTCAGTTTTTTATTTATTTGTGATTTTGAATGAATAGAGAAATGTTACTGATATTGTCTTCAATGCTTGACTCAACAATGTTGTTGTTAATGGATACAAATTTCTTTCAAGTTAATGTTTTGGTGCTTTAAAAAATATGATTTAGATTTTATACAATTTGGCATAAAACTTGGTTTGGAATTTGTGTCAAAATTAAATTTATGCTGGATACATCTTAAAACATGAAAGGAATTCGAGAAATAATGAAGTACAAACAATTTATTCCCTTTTTTAAA
Source organism: Berghia stephanieae (assembly GCF_034508935.2). Lineage (NCBI taxonomy): Eukaryota > Metazoa > Mollusca > Gastropoda > Nudibranchia > Aeolidiidae > Berghia > Berghia stephanieae. The sequence continues at coordinate 43,728,554 of NC_088370.1, read as the reverse complement.
TAAGAATTTATTTCTTTGAATTTCTCCAGAATTGTCGGCCTGTGTCTGCTACAGAATGAGATTTGCCCTCTTTTCTTCAACCGTCATGTCCTCAAATGCATTCTGGGACGGGGTCTAGGTTGGCATGACCTGGCCTTCTTTGACCCTGTCATGTACGAGTCCCTGCGGTCCCTGGTGGAAGATGCCGAAACCAAAGATGCCCAGCTCATCTTTACAGCCCTGGATCTGAATTTCTGTGTGGAGTTGTGTGCTGAAGAGGTAAATAGATGGAAGTTTGGATTTATTGTGTGCTGAAGAGGTAAATAGATGGAAGTTTGGATTTATTGTGTGCTGAAGAGGTAAATAGATGGAAGTTTGGATTTATTGTGTGCTGAAGAGGTAAATAGATGGAAGTTTGGATTTATTGTGTGCTACAGAGGTAAATAGATGGAAGTTTGGGTTTATTGTGTGCTGAAGAGGTAAATAGATGGAAGTTTGGATTTATTGTGTGCTACAGAGGTAAATAGATGGAAGTTTGGGTTTATTGTGTGCTGAAGAGGTAAATAGATGGAAGTTTGGATTTATTGTGTGCTGAAGAGGTGAATAGATTAATATTTGGATTTATTGTGTGCTGAAGAGGTAAATAGATGGAAGTTTGGGTTTATTGTGTGCTGAAGAGGTGAATAGATTAATATTTGGATTTATTGTGTGCTGAAGAGGTAAATAGATGGAAGTTTGGGTTTATTGTGTGCTGAAGAGGTGAATAGATTAATATTTGGATTTATTGTGTGCTACAGAGGTAAATAGATGGAAGTTTGGGTTTATTGTGTGCTGAAGAGGTAAATAGATGGAAGTTTGGATTTATTGTGTGCTGAAGAGGTGAATAGATTAATATTTGGATTTATTGTGTGCTGAAGAGGTAAATAGATGGAAGTTTGGGTTTAGTGTGCTGAAGAGGTAAATAGATGGAAGGTTGGGTTTATTGTGTGCTGAAGAGGTAAATAGATGGAAGGTTGGATTTATTGTGTGCTGAAGAGGTAAATAGATGGAAGTTTGGATTTATTGTGTGCTGAAGAGGTAAATAGATGGAAGGTTGGGTTTATTGTGTGCTGAAGAGGTAAATAGATGGAAGTTTGGGTTTATTGTGTGCTGAAGAGGTAAATAGATGGAAGTTTGGGTTTATTGTGTGCTGAAGAGGTAAATAGATGGAAGTTTGGATTTATTGTGTGCTGAAGAGGTAAATAGATGGAAGTTTGGATTTATTGTGTGCTGAAGAGGTAAATAGATGGAAGGTTGGGTTTATTGTGTGCTGAAGAGGTAAATAGATGGAAGGTTGGGTTTATTGTGTGCTGAAGAGGTGAATAGATGGAAGTTTGGGTTTATTGTGTGCTGAAGAGGTAAATAGATGGAAGGTTGGGTTTATTGTGTGCTGAAGAGGTAAATAGATGGAAGTTTGGATTTATTGTGTGCTGAAGAGGTAAATAGATGGAAGTTTGGGTTTATTGTGTGCTGAAGAGGTAAATAGAGGGATATTAATCTACATTATTTATATCTCACCAAGAACTCAAAAATTCAGAAAAGAGAAGAAAAAAAAAAGCTTATTTAAATCTTGAAATTTAAAAACAATTTCACGATGGAACATTGTCTAATTTAGCGTCCTGAGCACCTTTGATTGGAAGTGTGTGCTTTATTATTATTATTATTATTATTATTATTATTATTATTATTATTATTATTATTATTATTATTATTATTATATTATTATTATTATTATTATTATTATTATTATTATTATTATTATTATTATTATTATTATTATTATAATATTATTATTATTATTGTTATTGTTATTATTATTATTATTATTATTATTATTATTATTATTATTATTATTATTATTATTATTATTTTAAAACACAGGATGAGAGTTTTTGGGAATAGACCTTATAGGATGAATAAAGGAATTTTTCTTTTTCATTTTTTTTCACCATTGATATGACCTACAAGTGTCACAAGCCCTGCTGAACTTCAAAACATATTCTGTGTTTACAGCTAATGATTCTTGACTTTTATTTTGTTTTACCTTTTTATTCCACGACGACGCAGGGAGGAGAACAGGTAGAGTTGATTCCAGACGGAGCAGAAGTGGACGTCACTGCCCAAAACGTCCACAACTATGTACGCAAATACGCTGAACACCGTATGATGGTGGTTGCTGAAAAAGCCTTGAAGGTGAGTTGGGTCTGGTCGTCTCGGTAACGGTAATTTTGTGAAAATGGCTGGATTTCAATGATTATAGACAAACTGTGAATGTTTAGCGACTCAAAATCCTACTTCAGCAAACACACATGATAAAAAGATAAACAACAACAAAAAACTTGAGCTTTTATAAAGGGCAATATCTCCCAAACTTACTCAAAGCACTTCACAAAGGGTCCCTCTCACCAACAGCAACATGTAACTTATATTCCAATACAACTCATAGGGGAAAATGAAAATGCTGGAAGAGAAGTTGAGTAGATTTGCACAGCCGTCGAGACAGAGGACTTTATTCTGGTTTCACTAGAATCAAAAAGAGCAGTAGCAATTAATTCCTACCCTTTGGATAGGATGTTGAGTCTATTGCCAAACACTTTCTGTCAAATCAAACAGACCCAGCTACCCAGTCTCTTTTAACTCTTGTTCATCCCCCCCCCCCCCTCCCATCCCACCATTTATTTGATTATAACTCTAAGCCTACTCGATACGTTTTGATGTCTTGGGTAAGACATCTGTATCAGATAAGGTTGAAATCAAAACTTATTTGGAATGATAAGTGTCAAAGTGGATTCATGGGGAAGACTCGAAAACTTTAGTGGCTTTGCCTTGACTTTCTCACCTGAGTTGAGTGGGGTAATGTGTATAACTGCCTTACCCAAAGATATCATTGCAATCATTCCCACCCACCCAGTCACTGACTCCACTCAACTTGGCTTCATCTGCCTCACTGTGTGGCCTTGAACAAGTCACCTGGCTCTAGCTCACTGTGTGGTGCTTCACTGTGGCTGATGCCAGAGAGTTATTCCGGTTTTTCCTTGGAAAAGATCCTAAAAGAAATTTTCTCTGGGGAAGGAATAAATGAAATTTATATTTATAACTTTTTATCTTTTTATTTATTCATTTATTTGTTTGTTTTTAAAAAATTATTATTATTATTATAATTATTATTATTATTATTATTATTATTATTATTATTATTATTATTATTACTATTATTATTATTATTATTAATTATCTTATTTTTATTTTTTAAATATTGTTTTATTTTTAAAATTTTTTTTATTTACGGTACTTTAAAAAACTGATTTCCTTGTCCATCATAGAACCTTCGCCTGGGTGTGTTTGACGTGGTCCCCTCCAATGCCCTGGATGGACTGACAGCTGAAGACTTGCGTCTGCTTCTCAATGGAGTCGGAGACATCAATGTCCAGACACTCATCAGCTACACGTCCTTCAACGATGAGAGTGGTCAGTCTTCTCTTCTATTGTTATTAGGCAAAATTCTTGTAGGCTTGTCATATCTGGAATGACAACATTCTTGCTGACCTCCCATAGTGGACAGGGAGGTACTTGCTGTGTCTTCTATCCCCCTAAATCTGTTTTCCAACATGCTTTCTGTCTTGGTCTTGGAATGAGATTACTTGCTTTTGTCCTGGCCCTGACAAACAGTCAAATAGTTTTGGAAGATGACACTTTTTGTCTTGTAAATCATCTCTCTGTTATGCATTGTATTAATTTTTTGTGATATATATATATATATATATATATAATATATATATATGATAATATTATATATATAATAATAATTTGTAAACATTTGGATTGTTTGCCTTTTCTCTCAGATTCTACATATTTTTTCATGAGAATCACACCTTAACATTTTAATGTAAAAAGTTGTTTTGATTCTGTTTCTCACAAGGTTTCTTTAGTATTCTTTCTCCATGCTTCCTGCAATATTTATTTTAACAATTGTTGTTTGGTAGGTTTCAGTGGTTTGTTTGCATTTCATGGCTTTATCATGTTATTTTCAAGTTTTCCAAACACTCACAACACATGCTGCCTGATAATGATGAAGGGAAAATAAATGGACATTTCAATCATGAAATAAAATTATGAAGGATTTTAAAATGATAATTACTCGCTCACATTTTATGAAGAAAAAAAAACAAACAGGGACTTGAAATTTTGGCCAGGAAACCCAACCTTCAAATATTGATTTATTAAAATGATCCTCATCTTGGCAAAAACTCTAAAGCTGGGATTTTGTGAAGTTTTTGTTATGTCCCAGGTTTGAGGGTTTTTTTCACAGTACATCAGTGCCGTTTGTATGTATGTATGTATGTATGTATGTATGTATGTATGTATGTATGTATGTATGTTTTGTCCTTTTGTATATTTTGTCTTTTTGTATGTTTGTATGTTTTTTCCTTTGTATGTTATTTCGTTTGTATGTTTGTACGTTTTGTCGTTTGATTGTTTTGATGCCAGTGACTTGAATGGAATGCCATTGTTTTTTTTCCCCCAGGAGAGAACTCTGATCGAGTCCAGCGGTTTAAGAGATGGCTCTGGGCTGTGGTGGAAAAGATGACTCACATGGAGAGACAGGATTTGGTCAGTTTAATGGGTTATTTAGTCATTATCTTTATAGTTATTTATCTATTTATTCATATTATAGTGATTTATTTAAATATTTATTTGTTAATTATTAATTATAATAATTATTATAATATTAAGTTCTAGGCTAATGTACAAGTTATTTTGGCGATTGCTTCGATATAAATCTGTGAATGGAATTGTCGTTTTCTTTTTGTTAAAGCAGCATCAACAGCAACACCAAGGGCCTATTGGATCCAAGTATTGAGACTAAATTCTAGTCAGGCCATTGGATAGCACAAGACAGTGACACACACTTTATCATGTGGATTGTGCTTATTGATTTTGTCATCAACAATGACATGAGATGGGGGGGGGGGGGGGGGGGGGGGGGGGGGGGGGGGGGGGTGTTAGTTCTTCCAGACCTCCATACTGTTACCAAAAATTCGTCAAATTCCATTGTGGCTCCAATTTCAGAATGCCGTTAAAACTGATTGAAAATGACAATTGATGCCAGACTACAAAGTTTGAGTTTTAAGGATTTTGAAGTGTTCTCTAATCCCTGTCAGAATATATTGTGGCTTTTTAGAGTTAACTATAGTGACACCGATTTTTATAACCTAGAAATTACGATTGTTTACATTTTCAAGTAGGTCTGGTCTTCTCTATTCTATTCAATGTTATACGTGGCAAGTCATTCAGTCATGGCACGGCGGTCCTCAGTCAAGTTGTCTCCAGTCATGGCCAGTCCCCAATCACGGCCAATCACGGCCAGTCCCCAATCACGGCAGTCCCCAATCACGGCCAGTCCCCAATTACGGCCAGTGCCCAATCACGGCCAGTCCCCAATTACGGCCAGTGCCCAATCACGGCCAGTCCCCAATCACGGCCAGTCCCGGCAGTCCCCAATCACGGCCAGTCCCCAATCACGGCCAGTCCCCAATCATGGCCAGTCCCCAATCACGGCCAGTCCCCAATCACGGCCACTCCCCAATCACGGCCACTCCCCAATCACGGCCAGTCCCCAATCACGGCCACTCCCCAATCACGGCCACTCCCCAATCACGCACAGTGTTCCAAAAGCGATCTTTTAGTTCAGCCCGCTTTACCCCTGCTCTCACAATGCATACTGTCACGCTTCACCGATTTCTGGTATTCAGTCAGAGCCCTTTGTGGCTATTGAAATTATCAACCTTTGTTATGGTTTTTAAACCTGTTTTTAACTATTTTAAAAATGTTATTTATAAATACAAAGTGATTACTTAGAAAAGGAGAAGATGATTTTTATTCTGATATAATTTTATTAATAATAAGATGTATATAATTTTTACACTAAGCATTAACTTTCAGAGTATTTTTGAAAAAAAATTCACTCAAACATGCATAATAAACTCTTAATTATCTAAAAATTTAAACGACCAAAGTGAAAAAAAAATTCACTAATTAAAAGTCAAAGACTATTTCTAATTACTCACAAAATTTCACATGTGCCGGAAATTTGGTTATTTTACTATTCCGTCTGATATTTGAACCCTCCCATTCAACATTCGACATCCTTGAGGATTCAATATGCAATCTCTCTTGTATTACAACTCCAGATTACAGAATATAGTTAGAATGCCATCAAACATACTTTAATATTATATATTCACTTTCTTTAAAAAGCAGATACCGAGCTCTTTCTCTGTGTTTACAAAAAATTGAATTCATTTTATTTTAAAAGTCACTGTGAAAACTAGTAGAGTCTATTAATACGTCCAAACCCATTTATAAATTAGATATTAAGTAATTTGCGTATTGAGTAATTTGCGTGTCAATGCATGTGTGTGTTTATATTTGTGTATGTGTGTGTGTGTGTGTGTGTGTGTTTGTGTTAGAGATAGGGAGTTGCTAGTGTGTGTTGGTATGTGTATGGATCTGTTTAGGTATGAGAAAGAACAAAAATATTTGTGGTGGAGGATGTAGCTATTGAACGGAGGATAGTTGGAGGGAGAAAGGGATAGAGAAAAAAGAAAAAAAGGGGAGGGGATTGAGAAAGCAACATATAACTCAAAATATAACAAATAACAGCTCTATTTTTAGAGGAAGTTTAACAACGTAATATGTCAAATATTTTAAGATGTTTAAGTATTATTTTGTTTGATTCATCAAATTTTCATTTCTCTCTAACTTTCTTTTTTTTTTTTGGGGGGGGGGGAGGGGGGGGGGGGGGAGGGCACATGTGACATGATATCAGGAGAAACCTGCAGGAGGTTACTTTTTATTATTGTTTTTAATTTAGATGATTCTGTTCTCATTGATTGTGTTCTCTTTTCAATTTTTGAAATTGTTGAATGTAACAATTCACCTCCTTGTTCTCCTAAAAGACCTAGACCAAAGTATATTTCTTCATAAAAGGTATGCAATGGGTTTCCAATATGTGGTGTTTTGGAAGTACATTTTGAGAAAAGTAATAACGGTATATTGTCATATATTTCTCTATCTTGCTATTAAGACTTTCTATTACTGTCTCTGTGACTGGTTTTGTGTGAGAAATTAGTGAATGTATTTCAGAATAAGCTCCATTTATTTCATCAAAACACTTTTTATAGTTTCAGCTTTATCTCTGATTAATTTATTGTTTGTATACATGTATGTTTTAGAAACGACATTTTCAGTGAGTTTTTTGTAAACGTCTTGTGTGTAATATCTATGGCAATGATTTCCTATGAACCTACGACTATGACATACTTGAGATATGATTGTGTTTGTTTTTAATATATCATCAAGAGAACTACAGACTGGCCCACATCGTTCTGACAGTTTCTCTTTATGAACTAAGGCTATTTTTTCTTCTGTGATTGGGATCTTAGTTTCCCATTCTTTTTTTCTCTTGAGGCACATCAGTGAGCAATTCACAGGTCTTGTAAGATTCTACAACTGCTAGTAGACTCTTATATGTTTTCATGTCTCTCATTTTCTTTTCACATTTATAGCATATAACTTCTGAATGTTTATTTTTAAGGTCCGTTCCAATATCAATGTCAAAGAACAGTTTGATTTCATTTTTGAAGTCTTTACAAAAAATGTTTTTCCTGTTTTTAGCCTTTTCTTTAACTGTTAGTGCACCTTTAGCACATAAACAACATAGTGAATTGAGATCTTTAAGTGTATCTCAAGTGTATGTTCCCTTTTTACCTGATAGGTGAAACCAAAAAAAATCATAAAAAATAAACTACACTTCGCGCACTGACCGACCTTTCACACCAAAAAGACAATAAAATTTAAAAACTTATAAATTATCAACGAAGGAAATCTATCGTTTGGATAATGAGATATCACTAATTATATTTGAGAAATCACTTTTCAAAATTCGATTATGTACATACTTTTATAACCCAAGTTACAACATAACCAATAAACTTATTTTGATGAAAATTTCACAATGATGTGCAGCAAAGGAGGGTAAATGATATTCAACTAAAAAATATAATGTTATATTCAATTATCGGGGTGAAAAAATGTTTGAATTAACACCAAAAAAAACTGAAGATAGGGATTAGTAAGGAATGCACCCAGGATTAAGATTACCTGCCGTGAAATCACTGACTTCACGGTTCAGTGACTCAGACTAAAAGATCGCTGAGAAGCAATTTGGAACACTGTGCACGGCCAGTCCCCAATCACGGCCAGTCCCCAATCACGGCAGTCCCCAATCACGGCCAGTCTCCCAGTCCCCAATCACGGCCAGTCCCCAATCACGGCCAGTCCCCAATCACGGCCAGTCCCCAATCACGGCCAGTCCCCAATCATGGCCAGTCCCCAATCACGGCCAGTCTCCCAGTCCCCAATCATGGCCAGTCTCCAATCACGGCCAGTCCCCAATCATGGCCAGTCCCCAATCACGGCCAGTCCCCAATCACGGCCAGTCCCCAATCGCGGCCAGTCCCCAATCATGGCCAGTCTCCAATCACGGCCAGTCCCCAATCGCGGCAGTCCCCAATCACGCCAGTCCCCAATCACGGCCAGTCCCGGCAGTCCCCAATCACGGCCAGTCCCCAATCACGGCCCGTCCCCAATCACGGCAGTCCCCAGTCATGGCCAGTCCCCAATCACGGCCAGTCTCCCAGTCCCCAATCACGGCCAGTCTCCAATCACGGCCAGTCCCCAATCACGCCAGTCCCCAATCACGGCCAGTCTCCCAGTCCCCAATCATGGCCAGTCCCCAATCACGGCCAGTCCCCAATCACGGCCAGTCCCCAATCACGGCCAGTCCCCAATCACGGCCAGTCCCCAATCACGGCCAGTCCCCAATCACGGCCAGTCCCCAATCACGGCCAGTCCCCAATCACGGCCAGTCCCCAATCACAACAGTCCCCAATCAGTTTTCAGGATGATATTTTTCTATTATAGTTCTGCCACTGTTCCAAAGATGACATTTCATATTTTTACCTGACACCTGTGAGTGCCTGTAAGTGACTTGTATTGATTTATTGAAATCTCAGCTTTGTCATCCAATTGCCAGCCGGCATCTCTGTTTTAAAATTTTGACATTTTTATTTATTTGTAAATCCAGGTGTATTTCTGGACGTCCAGCCCGGCCCTACCGGCCAGCGAGGAAGGTTTCCAGCCGATGCCCTCCATCACCATCCGGCCGGCCGATGACGACCACCTTCCGACGGCCAACACGTGCATCTCCCGTCTCTACATTCCCCTCTATTCCACCCGAGCCATTCTAAGAACCAAATTACTCCTGGCCATCAAAACAAAAGCCTTTGGGTTTGTCTGAGGCTTGGATCTGAACCCAAGACCTTTGGATGGTGAGGGGATGGAACCGACGGCTTCTTGAATGAATGGATTTTGTCCCAAATAGAAATCATGTCACAGAAAACAAGCAAAGGTTTATTTCATTAAAATATCCATTATCAGATCATTGATATCGTTATATTGATATATATTATGTTTGTTGATATATATATATATATATATATATATATATATATATTATATATATATATATATATATATATATATATATATATATATATATATATATATAGATATATATATATATATATTGATATATATTGTCAGGTCATTGATAAAGTGATATTCTTATCTATTATCTCTTTGTGAGATCGTGATGAGCGTGAATCCCATCGAGTGCTCGACAATTTTAGAATCGCAAATGATTTTAATCCTCTCACTTGTTGCATATTGTTGCCTACAACATTGTTTCTCCACTAGAATCCTCGACTGAGGAGAGACAGTTTTGTAGGCAAAACTATGCAAGAGGAGAGAGCATGACAATAAATGGTATATATTATCTGGATATTGATATTGGTATATAGATAGATAGATAGATATAGATATATATATAAATTGAATGATGTGCGAGTTTTCTCCATCTTATCCTGTTCACACTTGATGACTCCGTAAAGCTTCAAAAGATAAAAAGTTTATCTTGTTCATTGCAACAATGGGTGTTTGGAGTTCAACCCTCCTTCAGTCAACAACAAACACAACCGTAATAGTATTGTATGTCATTGGGGGAATGCATTTGTCACTGATTATGTCCCTTTGTTGTGTCCAACTCAGTGAATTCTATCATAAGGACAGTGTAGACGTAAACAACATTTCTCAAGGCTTGGAGGCTTCTACCAGTGTACGGCAGGCCACAAATCATGACGGCTCGTATGAACCGCAAGCCACAAATCACACCAACTCTTGTGAACAAACCACAACACTTAGATGACAGTCTTATGTGCTTCAGGTCTCTTGTCGCCAATCAAGGGACTGAATTAGGTGGCAAACGCATTCACTCTATATAGAGATGGCAGGAGAGTTGGAAACAGTTTTTTAAAATGAATGGAAGGAGTGAAATTGAGTTTGCTTCAAGTATTTCCTTTTTAATCCAAACTGGAAGGGGTCACATAGTATATCATGTTTGTCATCTTTTCTAGTTATTTTAAAAAATCATTTGGTTCAATTGTTTTCCAGTTTGTCAGATTCATTTTCTATCTCAAGAAAAAAACTTGAATAATTTCCAGTTCCAGACAGGATGAATTGGTATTGATCTCATCGGAATGTGCATTTGAAGAAAAAAAAGAAAAATTAAATTAGAGAAAGAGAGAGGGGGCGGGGGGGGGGGGGGGGGGCTTTGTTGACAGATAAGACCAAAACGTAGCTTGATTTTTATCCCATTAAATATAATCATTTCACCTGTCAGTCAGATTTATTTGCCAACTTGTACAACCAAATGTAATTCTTATTTTTATTGAATTTGACAGAGTCAAAATGACGGGCTGTTGTATTGAATTCTGTAGAAAACTGACAACATTTGACATTGACACAGACAATTGATAGACGATTGACACCTCCCAACTCTCATAGTAGGTTTTGCTTTTTTCTTTTTCAGGAAATAAAAAGGAGATTTTGTGGTTGGTGGCGTGTCTGTCTGGGTGTGTTTGTATGTGTGTGTGTGTGTGTGTATTGCTATAGCAGTGGTGCCAACATTGTGGAAAAAATTGTGTATTCTTACGCATTTTTGTTAATTGTAGCCATTTTTCTGAGGATTGTAAGCAATATTGAGATTTCTATTGTTTCAGCATTGTAAGAATCATACACTGTTTTAGTGTACTTAAACACTTTATTCAAGGGGAGTTCAATATTCTATCTGGCTTGGGAGGTATCGGGTTTATACATGGATCCTGGTAGGCAATACTATTGTATATTATAGTCTATAAAGGGAGAGTTTATTCATTCGTTTAAATGTCGATCATAATATTGCTAGTATGGTCTTAATTGCCCATTGTCAGATTTAGGGTTAATTATAGATTTGAAGGTTTGTACGTCTTTGTTAAAAGTTTTATTCATTTTGTCTCTCCATTGTACACGTTTATTTGGGTTAGGGTTTCCAGCACTGCTATAGACACAATGTGTGTGGATATAGTCGTGTATAATGGAGGGTTATAGACATGAATGTGTGTGGATATAGTCGTGTATAATGGAGGGTTATAGACATGAATGTGTGTGGATATAGTCGTGTATAATGGAGGGTTATAGACATGAATGTGTGTGGATATAGTCGTGTATAATGGAGGGTTATAGACATGAATGTGTGTGGATATAGTCGTGTATAATGGAGGGTTATAGACATGAATGTGTGTGGATATAGTCGTGTATAATGGAGGGTTATAGACATGAATGTGTGTGGATATAGTCGTGTATAATGGAGGGTTATAGACACAATGTGTGTGGATATAGTCGTGTATAATAGAGGTTATAGACATGAATGTGTGGATATAGTCGTGTATAATGGAGGGTTATAGACATGAATGTGTGTGTGGATATAGTCGTGTATAATGGAGGGTTATAGACATGAATGTGTGTGGATATAGTTGTGTATAATAGAGGGTTATAGACATGAATGTGTGTGGATATAGTCGTGTATAATGGAGGGTTACAGACACAATGTGTGTGGATATAGTCGTGTATAATGGAGGGTTATAGACACAATGTGTGTGGATATAGTCGTGTATAATGGAGGGTTATAGACACAATGTGTGTGGATATAATTGTGTATAATAGAGGGTTATAGACATGAATGTGTGTGGATATAGTCGTGTATAATGGAGGGTTATAGACACAATGTGTGTGGATATAGTTGTGTATAATGGAGGGTTATAGACACAATGTGTGTGGATATAGTCGTGTATAATGGAGGGTTATAGACATCAATGTGTGTGGATATAGTCGTGTATAATGGAGGGTTATAGACATGAATGTGTGTGGATATAGTCGTGTATAATGGAGGGTTATAGACATGAATGTGTGTGGATATAGTCGTGTATAATGGAGGGTTATAGACATGAATGTGTGTGGATATAGTCGTGTATAATGGAGGGTTATAGACACAATGTGTGTGGATATATTCGTGTATAATAGAGGTTATAGACATGAATGTGTGTGGATATAGTCGTGTATAATGGAGGGTTATAGACATGAATGTGTGTGTGGATATAGTCGTGTATAATGGAGGGTTATAGACATGAATGTGTGTGGATATAGTTGTGTATAATAGAGGGTTATAGACATGAATGTGTGTGGATATAGTCGTGTATAATGGAGGGTTAGACACAATGTGTGTGGATATAGTCGTGTATAATGGAGGGTTATAGACACAATGTGTGTGGATATAGTCGTGTATAATGGAGGGTTATAGACACAATGTGTGTGGATATAGTTGTGTATAATAGAGGGTTATAGACATGAATGTGTGTGGATATAGTCGTGTATAATGGAGGGTTATAGACACAATGTGTGTGGATATAGTCGTGTATAATGGAGGGTTATAGACACAATGTGTGTGGATATAGTTGTGTATAATAGAGGGTTATAGACATGAATGTGTGTGGATATAGTCGTGTATAATAGAGGTTATAGACATGAATGTGTGTGGATATAGTCGTGTATAATAGAGGTTATAGACATGAATGTGTGTGGATATAGTCGTGTATAATGGAGGGTTATAGACACAATGTGTGTGGATATAGTCGTGTATAATGGAGGGTTATAGACATGAATGTGTGTGGATATAGTCGTGTATAATGGAGGGTTATAGACATGAATGTGTGTGGATATAGTCGTGTATAATAGAGGGTTATAGACATGAATGTGTGTGGATATAGTCGTGTATAATGGAGGGTTATAGACACAATGTGTGTGGATATAGTCGTGTATAATAGAGGTTATAGACATGAATGTGTGTGGATATAGTCGTGTATAATGGAGGGTTATAGACATGAATGTGTGTGGATATAGTCGTGTATAATGGAGGGTTATAGACACAATGTGTGTGGATATAGTCGTGTATAATAGAGGTTATAGACATGAATGTGTGTGGATATAGTCGTGTATAATGGAGGGTTATAGACACAATGTGTGTGGATATAGTCGTGTATAATGGAGGGTTATAGACATGAATGTGTGTAGATATAGTCGTGTATAATGGAGGGTTATAGACACAATGTGTGTGGATATAGTCGTGTATAATGGAGGGTTATAGACATCAATGTGTGTGTGGATATAGTCGTGTATAATGGAGGGTTATAGACATCAATGTGTGTGGATATAGTCGTGTATAATGGAGGGTTATAGACACAATGTGTGTGGATATAGTTGTGTATAATGGAGGGTTATAGACATCAATGTGTGTGGATATAGTCGTGTATAATGGAGGGTTATAGACACAATGTGTGTGGATATAGTCGTGTATAATAGAGGGTTATAGACATCAATGTGTGTGGATATAGTCGTGTATAATGGAGGGTTATAGACATGAATGTGTGTGGATATAGTCGTGTATAATGGAGGGTTATAGACACAATGTGTGTGGATATAGTCGTGTATAATAGAGGGTTATAGACATGAATGTGTGTGGATATAGTCGTGTATAATGGAGGGTTATAGACATCAATGTGTGTGTGGATATAGTCGTGTATAATGGAGGGTTATAGACACAATGTGTGTGTGGATATAGTCGTGTATAATGGAGGGTTATAGACATCAATGTGTAAATAATTTTGTACAATGGATGTATGTGAAGCCGTTGCATTTAAAACAAGAGACTTATGTATATTGTATAGTGACATGATTGTTATAATGATCTGTGCCAGTAAAATATACAATCTGGTGTCCAACGTATGTATTTATGAACTTCCGTTTCTATCCTCCATCTATATCTGTTTTCTGTTTCCATGTTGCTCTTTGTCTTTGTTCTGGATTGAGATCGCTGAGTAGTTTTTCCTGGTCCATGTGGGGATCCGTAGCAGAGAGGGAAGCAGTCAAATGTTTATTTCCATTTTTTCCCTTGTAAAACATTTCTCTGTTCTGTACTAGTTATTGGTTTTAAATAAAATAATTTGTACTTTGTTTGGATTTGGATTGGAGTGAATTCTTCATAGAGGATAGGACATGTAGGTCATGTCAAAATGGATAGGACATGTAGGTCATGTCAAAATGGAAAGGACATGTAGGTCATGTCAAAATGGATAGGACATTTAGGTCATGTCAAAATGGATAGGTAGGACATGTAGGTCATGTCAAAATGGATAGGACATGTAGGTCATGTCAAAATGGATAGGACATTTAGGTCATGTCAAAATGGATAGGTAGGACATGTAGGTCATGTCAAAATGGATAGGACATGTAGGTCGATGTCAAAATGGATAGGACATGTAGGTCATGTCAAAATGGAAAGGACATGTAGGTCATGTCAAAATGGATAGGACATTCATGTCAAAATGGATAGGACATGTAGGTCATGTCAAAATGGAAAGGACATGTAGGTCATGTCAAAATGGTAAGGACATGTAGGTCATGTCAAAATGGAAAGGACATGTAGGTCATGTCAAAATGGATAGGACATGTAGGTCATGTCAAAATGGATAGGACATTTAGGTCATGTCAAAATGGATAGGACATTTAGGTCATGTCAAAATGGATATGTAGGTCATGTCAAAATGGATAGGTAGGACATTTAGGTCATGTCAAAATGGATAGGACATGTAGGTCATGTCAAAATGGATAGGACATGTAGGTCATGTCAAAATGGATAGGACATTTAGGTCATGTCAAAATGGATAGGACATTTAGGTCATGTCAAAATGGATAGGACATTTAGGTCATGTCAAAATGGATAGGTAGGACATTTAGGTCATGTCAAAATGGATAGGACATGTAGGTCATGTCAAAATGGATAAGACATTTAGGTCATGTCATATTGGATAGGACATTTAGGTCATGTCAAAATGGATAGGACATTTGGTCATGTCAAAATTGATAGGGCATTTAGGTCATGTCAAAATGGATAGGTAGGACATTTAGGTCATGTCAAAATGGAAAGGACATGTAGGTCATGTCAAAATGGATAGGACATTTAGGTCATGTCATATTGGATAGGACATTTAGGTCATGTCAAAATAGATAGGACATTTAGGTCATGTCGAAATGGATAGGACATTGAGGTCATGTCAAAATAAATAGCCTCCCATAGTGGGCAGGGAGGTACATGCTGTGTCTTCTTTCCCAACCCGTTTTCCAATTGTTTCCTGTTGTTGTCTTGGAATGAGATTACTTGGTTTTGTCCTGGCCCTGGCCGGAGTTCTTTGGCTGGGAGGGAAACAGTCGAATTTATAGTTATAATTTTGGAAGATGATATTTGTTTCCTTGTAAATCATCTCTCTGTTATGCACTGTATTATGTTTAGTTTACATATTATATTATATGATTTGTAAACATTTGAGTGTATTCCTCTTAGTTGGGACCTGTGCTTGTGTCTGGATGAGACTTTTAGGTGATCTCAAACTACGTACACTGATAGTGTGATCTTGGAATCTACATCTGTTCCCTGTTTGTTCCCAGTTCCCCTATGTCTTACCTTTCCTTGTGTGCTTAATTGTAATTCTAGAACTTTTTACTATCCCATCTTCTCTTCCTTTTTACTGGCGCTGATATATGACTTTAATGTGTTGCAAGCGCCGTAAAACCCTTAAAAACAAAAAACAAACAAAATGGATAGGACATTTATTTCTTGCCTGAAAGACATGGATGGACAATTAGTTTTGTTTGTTTTGTGTTTTGCTTGATGATGATGGCAGTGAAATAATCGTAGATAGGATGTAATAAATAAGTCATTGATTGTAATTCCCTCTGGATTCCCAGTATCGTCTTACACTGTGTGTGCTTTGGCATTCTATGTTGGCCTGAAAACTCGTCCTTCAAATATCCACGGATTAAAATTTCCCTTTTCTTGACAAAAACTCTCAAACCTGGGACTTCAAGGAAGAGATTTTTTAAAAGTCCCAGGTTTGAGAGTTTTGGACAAGGTGAAGGTCATTTGAATCGATGGATGTTTGAATGTTTTATGGACGAGTTTTCACACCAAAATCTGTCTGGGGTTCCTGACTTCCCATAGTGGGCAGGGAGGGGAGGCACTTACTGTGTCTTCTATCCCCCTATGTCTGTTTTCCAACTTGCTTTCTGTCTTTGTCTTGGTTTTGTCCTGGAAATGATATTGTTTTCCTTGTAAATCATCTCTCTGTTATGCACTCTATTATGTTTACATTTTATCTTATATGATTTGTAAACATTTGAGTGTATTCCTCCTAGTGGGGATCTGTGCTTGTGTCTGGATGAGACTTTTAGGTGATCTGTGCTTGTGTCTGGATGAGACTTTTAGGTGATCTGTGCTTGTGTCTGGATGAGACTTTTAGGTGATCTGTGCTTGTGTCTGGATGAGACTTTTAGGTGATCTGTGCTTGTGTCTGGATGAGACTTTTAGGTGATCTCAAACTAAGTACATTGATAGTGTGATCTTGGAATCTACATCTGTTTCCTATTTGAACCAATTCCCCTTTGTCTGCCTGATTCTTGGATCATTTAATTGAAATTCTAGAACTTTTAACTATCCTATTTTCCATTTTCTTCATTTTTACTGGCGCTGATACGACCTTAATGTGTTGCAAGCACCGTAAAACCCTTAAAAACAAACAAACAAAACAATTTGAATCAATTCCCCTTTGTCTTAACTTTTCTTGCGTGCTTTAATTGTCATTCTATAATTTGACTATCCTATTTTCTTCCTTTTTTTTACTGGCGCTGATATGACCTTGATGCGTTGCAAGCGCCGTAAAACACTTCAAAACAAAACAATTTCCCACCCAAACATTTTGAATGTGTTTGTTTTTGTCCAGACCAGGCCGGCGATCTTGTGGAGTTTGGGGAATCTTGACATGTCACAGACAAGAATTTTTTATTATTATTATTTAAAATTATTATTTCTGACTGGATTTGATAATGTTTATTTTTGAATTTTATCATTATTTATTTTCTTTGATTTGTATTTCTGAGTGACGTTTGAAAGGAAATTAAAACAATAAATGTGTTGACATTTTGTGAGCTTTTTTTCTCTTATTTTGTTTTCTGGTAATGTGTACGAGGTCAGCGTACTGGGTGGGGTCTTTGACCTCCCATGATGGGCAGGAGGTCAGACTGTGTCTTCTATCCCCCAATATGTTTTCTCTCTGGGTGGGGTTCCCTACCTCCACAGTGGGCAGGGAGGTACATACTGTGTCTTCTATCCCCTTATATCTGTTTTCCAACATGCTTTCTGTCTTTGTCTTGGAATGAGATTGCTTGGTTTTGTCCTGGCCCTGGCTGGGTCCTAGCTGGGAGGGAAACAGTCAAATGCATAGTTATTGTTTTGGGAGATGATAGTTTTTTCCTTGTAAATCATCTCTCTGTTATGTATTATTATATTTGTTATTTTCAATGTATAATGTAAGCATTTGAATGTATTCCTCTTTGTTGGATTTTGTGCTTGTGTCCGGATGAGACTTATAGGTGATCTCAAACTAAGTACATTGGTGGTATGCTCTTGGAATCTACATCTGATCCCTATTTGAACCAATTCCCCTATGTCTTACTTTTTCTTGGGTGTATATATATACATACACTCATACAGACACACGCACATACATATACACCTGCACATACACAGACACACATACATATACAGACACACACAACACTGACTTGAAGCAAACACGAGTCAGCGAACCGTGACAAACCCTCTGGAGTCGAGGACGGACAGAAATTCCACAAAGTACAAATAATCTACCGTAAACCTTTGTCAATTCAACCAAGCAGATAAATGTCCCAATTCCAGACCCCTGGACACGGGGCCAGAACTAAGTAGCCTCCCCTTGGTCTGCCCGTCACGTCAGCTCAGGCTCGGGCCTTCAGTTATGAGGACAATGCGTTTTTGTTTCATCATCTTAACAACGCCACTACCTCATTTTCTCATTCGTCTGTAGTGTTTCATTCATCCTGTTTTGTTGATGAAGGGGAAACCCCAAACGTCCTTTTTATCTGTTTTCGTATATTGTTATTTCTTTCTTGGAGCTTGGAGCAGCACCACTGACTTCGTTCACCACAATGAGCGATATGAATATGAATAACGCCCTATGAATAAATAATAATTCGAGATTCAAGAATTCCGACGTCAGGAATTTCAAACAAATTTCCAATTCCGCCGCGTGACCTTGAGAGCTCGTGTTGGGAACGCGCTCGACATTTGGACGCCAGGAGTGCAACAAGAGAATCATTTAAACCGTCCAATGGTCTCAACTCCTTTATTTCTCATCCAAATAGATTCTTTTTTATATTTTGTGACACTGTTTGGTGTTTTTTTTTTTTTTTTGTTTTTTTTGGATTCTTTTTCCATGTGTGTGTGTGTGTGTATTTATTTATTTGTTGCTTTTGTAAAATCAGATTATTAATCGGGTTTCCCCCAAAACCAGCGTGTACTAATTTGCATGTCTGATAACCCAATTAGTTATGGTCTATTGTTGTAATGGAAATACTCTCAAACCAACATAAAATAATTTCCATTCCAACAATGTTAAATCAGGCCCATAATTACGTTCGGTTGTCAGACCTGTATACATGTACAACACGTAACCAAAGCCCAAAGGTTTAAAAACAAAACATGAAATCTCTCATGAAGACATTTCTAAGTACAAGATGACTACTGACAGTGAACAAAACTCACAAATGACCCGAGAAGTGCGGCTATGTGATCTAGTGGTATGACACTCGCTTTCGGATCGGAAGGTCCTGGGTTCGAGCCTCACGCTCGGCGCATAGTTGAGTCCTTGGAAAAGGCTCTTTACTCACATACTCTCACCGTATTCAGGTGTAAAATGAGTACTGGCCGTTTACAGCGTTGTCTTGGTCCGAAAAATGTAATATCGCCTAACAGGCGTCATGTCCCGTCCTACATGTTAAATGTTGCTGTTGACCAGGGACCCCTTGTAAAGCGCTTTGAGCACATTTCGTGGATATTGCGCTATATAAAAGCTCAATTTTTAATTTTAATGTGTAGAATTTAGTGAGAACTACTCGTTAAAAAGGCTGTCTAAAAACAACAACAAAGAGCAGCATGGTGTCAGTTGTGTTCCGGTAATTGGAGCGGTTGATTCGGGGGTTGCCTAATTTACTAATTATTTCTGGCAATTTCGAGCGACAAAAGCCCGTATATTTGAAATTGTGTTCAGAATGACAACCTGCATCTACTCACAAAATATTACAAGTCAATTCTTAAAAAAAAAAAGTTTTAAAATTTTAAAAACACCGTATGTTGCCATTTCTATCAGGTGATGCAAGGATAAAACCCACACACGGTGTCGACTGCCTTGATATGCTGGGATAAATCACCGTCAAAACTGAGATTCTGTGTTTACTAATTGCCCAATTTCACAAGCTTTACAAGCGGAATTCCTTTTCGGTCAACATGAGACCAGAAATAGCGTGGCGGTAATCACGTGATACCACTTGGGATTTCCTTCATGAAAACGACCTAAGTCCGCAGCCGACGTACACTTATTTGCAGGTCTGATAACTCAATTCCTTATGGGCTCATTGTTGTAATGGAAATCTCAAATAATGACGCAAAATATTGTCCTTTGTAACAATGTTAAACCAGGCCCATAAGTGGGTCAGACCGTGGCCTTCGTAAAGTTATAGCCTGACACTGACCGTGGCCTTCGTAAAGTTATAGCCTGACACTGACCGTGGCCTTTGTAAAGTTATAGCCTGACACTGACCGTGGCCTTCGTAAAGTTATAGCCTGACACTGACCGTGGCCTTCGTAAAGTTATAGCCTGACACTGACCGTGGCCTTCGTAAAATTATAGCCTGACCACTGACCGTGGCCTTTGTAAACGTACAGCCTGACACTGACCGTGGCCTTCGTAAAGTTATAGCCTGACACTGACCGTGGCCTTCGTAAAGTTATAGCCTGACACTGACCGTGGCCTTTGTAAACGTATAGCCTGACACTGACCAAAAATGACGTCGAAAGACAAGTCTTTGGCCACAAAAGAAAACAAATCTTGAGTTGTATTCAATTGTTCAACCATTGGAATCACTTGTTTCCTTGAGCTCTACTAACGACAACTCACAGGACGCTGCACAAACATAAAAATGACGTCAAAATATGGATAAGTCCTAGAGGGTTCTTATGTCAGGCTCTATTATGTTAACGATGGCTATGGTCAAACCTGCATCCCTCAAATAGGGTTCAACAGTCGTGACGTCATTTCCCTCGTAATGACGTATAGTAACTTGTATCTGGTTCTAAACTATCGGAACAAATACTTCTCTGACGAGCATAAAAGTGTATCCAGATAGAGGAGAAAAACATAAATCTGATCATGTTTTTTTACTTTTAAACATTCTGATCACATGACATGTGAAAAAATTCTAGCCAACATGAAGACTAAAAAGTACACATTTCTGAGCGGATGTGACATCAGACTATTGAATCATATTGCGATAAGATAAAAATAACATTCAACCTCGACGTGAAAGAGTTAATGTGTCGTGCAGAAGTTAAAGGTTATTATGCCTGATGACTCATTCATTGCTACTCATGTCAAGCTGATGTGAATGAAAAGATAAAACAAATAACACAAAAGATATTTTGTGGATTGGGATGGGGGAATGGAAGGCTATGGCACATTCCAACATATAATTCTTCTACTGTTCAAATCAATCAGAATTTCATCTGGGTGAACCTGGACCAACATTTATGCATGTGGAATTTGAGTTGAAAAGAAAGCTTATTTTGATGAGAGAGTCTATGGGATTTCTTAGAAGAGAGAAGAAAAGACAAACCGATATTCGGATTCTCTTTCTCTAAATTATCAAGGATAAATACCAGATTGACGAGGTAGGTCACATATATACAATAAAAGTAGGGTAGATCACCTGGTCGTCCAGTTTATAAAATCATTTAAAAATAATGGCATTTCGTTGAACTTGGAAATTTTATCATTTTTCAACTTAGAAGGATATTTTTTTACTCAAGTCATATTTTGTGAGTATTTGTTTGGCTTTTGACTTCCCTCTCGCCTTTGACACAATTCAATAGATGATCATCTTCTTCACAAACATTTCATGATTACTTATAACTTATAGTGTGTCGTGTACAAACGTCGATTGATTCAAATCATAGCTACGTAATCGTGGAAAGAGTATTGATGTGCAGGAGCTTAACAGCGGAGTTCCCCAGTGTTCGGTGCTTGTGTTGTTTTTGTTTTCTTACTAGTTTTGGTTTTCCCCTTCGTTTTGATGTGGATACTGACACGTTTTATAAGGCCAGCAAATATTCGTGCATCTTATCACCAATACATTGGTGGTATAAAATATTACAATAGCGTATTATTTCTATGTTTTTAATTGGATATAGTTAATGGTGATAGGTGGACATAACGATTATTTTATACCAATTTAATCCAATCTGGCAATCAATTCAGAAAAAAAACAAACTAGGTTTGCTATGTAACAAGGTTTTATACAGGCTTTATCTTACATGTTGACACAGACAATTCTCTCCAGAAAACGATATTAAATAGACACTGCAGTTTTAAATCTACATCTTGTGAAATTTGAATATTCATATCTTTGTGTCTTTGGCCAAAAGGATGTTGTAATTTATAGATGTCTAGTGTGCTGCCTGGTGGGATTCGAACTAGAAATGGGGGAGTGACTTTAAAAACATTCTAAGCCACACCCAAACAGCATTAGATTTTCTTTTTGTTTTTTTGTTTTTACCTTTTTGCTATTAGGTAAGAGAACAAGAAATTTCCCATACAACTCAACAGGTAAATGACTAAAATATGAGTTTTCTCAGAACTACGAAAAAGAGACTTGGAAAGTTTTGAGAATCACCTTTAAAAATTATGGTTTGATAGACATTCAATTTCAACACCCAGATCAGGAGGAGGAATTGGAGATGGGTCGGTCGTACACTGAAAAGACCTGAGAGCAAATGTCACCCACCAGTCCCTTAAGGGGAACCCCCAAGGGGCACGAAAGGTGGGGCGTCCTAAAACAGACACGGAGGTGCTCACTGTCAGAAGAAATGAAAATGGCTGGCCTTAGCCGGGAGGCTAACAAGACGATGGCCCAGGACAGAAGTAGATGGCAGACACTTGTAGAGGCCCTGTGGTCCACAAGGAATGAAATCAAGGACAGAAGTAGATGGCAGACGCTTGTAGAGGCCCTGTGGTCCGCAAGGAATGAAATCAAGGACAGAAGTAGATGGCAGACGCTTGTAGAGGCCAAATGTTCTACAAGGTATGAAATCAAGGACAGAAGTAGATGGCAGACACTTGTAGAGGCCCTGTGGTCCACAAGGAATGAAATCAAGGACAGAAGTAGATGGCAGACGCTTGTAGAGGCCCTGTGGTCCGCAAGGAATGAAATCAAGGACAGAAGTAGATGGCAGACGCTTGTAGAGGCCAAATGTTCTACAAGGTATGAAATCAAGGACAGAAGTAGATGGCAGACGCTTGTAGAGGCCATGTGGTCCACAAGGAGAGAAACCAGGGACAGAAGTAGATGGCAGACGCTTGTAGAGGCCAAATGTTCTACAAGGAATGAAATCAAGGACAGAAGTAGATGGCAGACGCTTGTAGAGGCCCTGTGGACCGCAAGGAATGAAATCAAGGACAGAAGTAGATGGCAGACGCTTGTAGAGGCAGGCCAAATGTTCTACAAGGAATGAAATCAAGGACAGAAGTAGATGGCAGACGCTTGTAGAGGCCAATTGTTCCACAAGGAGTGAAGCCAAGGACAGAAGTAGATGGCAGACGCTTGTAGAGGCCAAGTGCTCCACAAGGAGAGAAGCCAAGGACAGAAGTAGATGGCAGACGCTTGTAGAGGCCAATTGTTCCACAAGGAGTGAAAAGGATGAAGTCAAGATATTATTCAATTTCGCCATTCTATACGACAAATAAAACAATAAGTGGTTTCCTCTAAAACTTTAAATAAAAACAAAAACTTCGGTTTACTCTGAATGAAGAAAAAAAGACTCAGCGAGTGTTAAGAGTCACCCGCTTGTTGTATTAGATTTGATAGAATTCATTCTGGTACGCTGTTCGAAAGCATAGAGGCATCACCACGTTTGCTTGGCCCTGCCTACCACCTCCCACCCCGTTCTCTACTACACGTTGTGTTGTGTCAGGCTAATAACACATGATTGTAGCCTCTAGATTGGTGCTATTATTGTTCCCAGCCTACACACGGTGCTGAGGAAAGTGTGAATAGTGTAACCTTTACAACAAGTACTACCCCCCCCCCCCCGTTTTAATCTATGCAACGGTAATAATATAATTTTGTTGTGTGAGTAAGATGGAATGCTGTATATGCCATTTTTACAAAATAATAAAATATATAAATAATTTTTCCATTCCCCCCCCCCGTTTTTTTTTTATCTTACACGTT